>NW_005873588.1:11182-13259 GCF_000147115.1 Myotis lucifugus | reverse complement strand
ATCATAACTTTTTAAAACACTAAAAAATTAAACAGGTACAATTAATTTTAATAATGTGTTACTGAATCCTTTATATCTAAATTATTCCAATTAGTAATCAATATAAACATTAAAGAGTTTTACATTATCTTTTCATACTGAATCTTTAAAATCTATGTCTTACAGTACATCTCAATTCAGATGCTAAATTTTTATCAGGAGTAATTGCTTTGCATTTAGATTTTATAAAATTTACAGTAGAAAAGTAAATTCACATTGCCAAGGTGTTCCAAATGCACTTAATTTTTTAAAAGAACCATGTCAAATAATAGTTTTAAGTTAAAATTAAAATTAAATAAAAAATTAAAATTCAGTTCCTCTGCAGCACTTGCCATGTTTGAAGTGCTTAATCACTACAGTTGAAGGGTTCAATAGCTACATGAGGGTAATAGCTACCACATTGGACAACTCAGGTCAAGAAGATGAGATCATACTCAGGGTGCTAATATTTGAACACTTTATAATGTGGACCTAATGAGATCCTGTGGCTTTGTGTAAAAGTGACTTTCATAGGTCATTTAAAAAATATACTTATTAAAGTATAAAATATGTACAAAAAGTATAGACTTCAATGAATATCCACAAAATGAAAATGTACACCCAGACCAAGAACAGAACATTACCAGCACTCTGCAAAGGTAGGGGTCAAGATTCATTCCTCCCCCTCCCATAATATAAATATTGACTCAGCACAATGTATTAAAAAGGTAATCCTTTCCCCACTCCTCTCCAGTCATCTTTGTCATTAATCAAGGTTATGTACATGTGAGGGTCTGTTTCTGGACATTCTCTTCTATTTATTCCTCTGTTTGCTTATTCTTATGATAATAATTCACCGCCTTGATAATTAGAGCTTTATAATAAACCTTTCTGGTAGTGGAAGTCCTCAAACTTTGTTCTTTCCAAGATTTGTACTCTTCTTGGCCCTTTGCATGTCCACATATATTTTAGAATCAACTCACCAATTTCTACAAAATGCTCTGAAAATTTTGATTGAAATTAGATTGCATCTATAGATCAATTTGGGAACAACAGACATTTTTCCAGCATTGATTCTTCCAATCTATGGCCATGGCATGCCTATTTATTTAAGTCTTCTTTACTGTCTATCAATATCCTTTTTTTTGTAATTAAAATATTTTTATTGATTTCATAGAGGAAAGGAGAGGGAGAGAAAGATAGAAACATCAATGATGAGAGAGAATTATTGATCGGCTGTTTCCTTGCACACCCCAACTGGGGATTGAGCCCATAATCTGGGCATGTGCCCTGGCCGGGAATCGAACTGTGACCTCCTGGTTTATAGGTCGATGCTCAACCAATGAGTGACGCCGGCCAGGCTTGAAATAGAATTTTTATAGTTTCCTCTACCCATTATTTTTGTACATATTAAACATAACAATTAAAAATTTCATTATAGAGAACTTCATTATCTGAATGCCTTATGGGACTATTATTTTGTTTGTTTTTGGTCAAGTATTTTATTTTTAAGCTCTTGCTGGACATTGTTTATAAAAATTGCAGAGATAAGATGAGGCTCTGGTAGATCATATCTCCTTGCAGAGAGGTTTATTTTGCATTTGGCAGGCAGTTGGGGTAGGGAAGACCACCTTAATTCAGTTTAGGATTTAATTATTCAAGGTTGGGTTGCAGGCTTTTTTGAGGGCGAATTTATTTCTGTTTCTCCTTTATTCCTAAAGTGTAGCCTTTTAGGGGTTTCGAATGAAAATGTGGAATGTTGAACAGGGCTTCCCCCACCTTGGCGTATGCCCAAATCCAGCCATCACCTATGAGATTTTCCAAAGGTCTGCTCAATTTCTAAGTGGCGCGAGCTACCCTTCTGCGCTCAGGTTTGTAGGCTCCAGGCTCTGGTGGCTCCTTTTCAATTAGTATAGGTCTTGATAGGAAAAGTGTTGCCAGATGGCAGGCTCACCCCTCTGAACTTTCTTCTGTCTGGAATCTTAATTCTCCAAGCACTCATGGCCTTCAGAACTCTCAGATGCTTTATAGGTTAAAAAACAATTTTGTCCAGCTTTTC
>NW_005873588.1:0-10641 GCF_000147115.1 Myotis lucifugus | reverse complement strand
TTCCAGTTTTTTCCTTCTGTTGTCACATCTACTACTGCCTCTAACCTCCTCTCTCCTCTTATAGGGACCCTTGTGATTTAATTAGGTTTAACCCAGAAAATCCACAATAATCTTCCAATTTCCAAATCCTTAATTTAACCATATCTGCAAAGTCCCCTTTTGCCATTGAAGGTAACATCCATGGGTTCTGGGGATTCAAATGTGGGCACTTTTGGGGGGCCTTTATTCAACCTCTCACATTCAGCATAGAAAGTAAACTCCAGAAGGGCTGGAATTTTTTTCTTTTCTTGTTCACCAGTCAATCTCTAGAGCATGGTCTATAGCAGCTTCTTGAAATTGGTAGAATGTGTTCTTCATCTCCAGGCAGCAAGGCACCTAACTGCATGTTAATGTAAAGGCTTTCTCAAGAAAAGTGACTGAATGGAAAATGCTAGGGCACGGGTAGTTGCACTGAGCACCTATAAAATACCAGGGAGTAAGCTAGGAGTTTTACATCATTGCCTCCTTTAATTTACATAAGCCTTCTGAAGTCAGTCCTGTCATAGTCATTTTGTGGACAAAGGCATGGAGGCTCAGAAAGAATATAGACACTTCCACAAGTTCATACAACTGGTCTGCAGAACAGTTAGAATTTAAAGGCGGGTCTGTCTGAGCCCACAGTTTAATAATGTTTTTTCATTTGACGCTAGGAAAAGAAGTGGCTGAAATGTTAGAGTTTCTTTACAGGCTTTCTCTTCTTATGTTAGCTAAGGAATAAATTATTCTTGAAGTCTATGATTCACTCATATATTTGAGAAAATGGGTTGGTTTATACTTTTTTGAAGTCAAAAGGACAGATTTTATTTGTGGCCCTTTTTGCTTCTAAATTTTGTTGTATTTATGGGTATAATCTGATGTAAAAAAGCTTGCTTGAAAGGAACTAGAAATGTCTAAATTTTCTATCAAATAGCAATCTGTTAGCAGGAGTGTTCCTATGTGGTTAAATTTGGGAGAACTAAAAGGCTTCTTCACAAAGATTAGCGAGGCAGTCCTGAATGGATCACTGAGCAACAGATGGAAGGAGCCTAGATCCCTCCCCTCATCATGCGACAGCAATGCCTTTTGTAAGAACAAGTGACAACATCCCATCTGCCTGCCTGACAGCCACAGTTTGGGGTTAAAAACCCCTTGAAATGCTACCTGATTGTTCAAACACCTTTCTAACAAGGAAGAGCACCCTCTGACTCCCCAGAAGGGAAAAAAGGTGTGGCAAAATAGCTCTCCACTGTTCTTTATTTAAAAGTTTCAATTTTCAAAGTTGCCTATTTTTCCTGATTATAAGATTAGTACATGCTCTTTATAAATAGAATCAGAATGTCATTTATCTATAAACCACCCAAAAAATCTTGGTTAATATTCAGGTGAATATTCTTCTGAATATTTCATATATATGTATATATATATATACACACATTCATATATAATTTTTAGAAAAATGAAATTCTGTTCTTCATAGTGAGTTTTAAACTTACTTTTTCACTTAATATATTGTCAATATATTTAAATTAGTTTATATAGATTTAATTTAAATATTTCTTAGTAGAAACTATAACATATCTTTTCCTTATTTAGGGGCACTTTAGTCTCTTCCATTGTTTTCTATTATAAATAACATAGTAATCAATCCAAATATATATACATATACTAGTGTGTGTGTGTGTGTATATGTGTGTGTATATATATATATATATATATATACACACACACACATATGTGTGTGTGTGTGTGTGTGTGTGTGTGTGTGTTTCTACAGATAGTCTTTCAAATCAAGTCAGCAAATATTTCTTTATTTAGTTTATGGAGATATACACATGACTGAGAGAGACATTGTCTGTTCCGGTAGGCTTATAGTAGAGGAGTGGAATTAGTCATTAAACAGGTAATTACAAGCAGGAAGAATGTTATTAAAGGGAAAACTTAAAGTGCTATGGAAATGTATAGTAAATAGTTTTTGCTTGGTATTGGCATGCCAGGTACAGCCTATCAGAGGAGAAATCATTGAAACTGACACTTGAAGGATGAACAAAATAAGTTTTCAGATGAAATTGGTCTAGTGTCATTGGGTACTTTCGGTTGAGTGCACAGCATGTTAAAGGCCAGAAGTCAGAGAAAGCATGACATGCTCATGACTACGAGGAAGGCTAGGATGGAGAATGAGCAGGAGAGAGGCACAAAATAATATTTGAGAGCTAGAGGGAGGCTAGATCCTGTGAAAGTAATATTAAGTATATTAGAAAGGAATATTAGAGGATTTTAGGCAAGGGAGTGACATGCTCACTTTAAATTTAAAATTTCACTTATAAAATTGATAGCACTCACCCTGGTCAGTGTGGCTTAGTTGGTTGGGCATCATCCTGTGCACTGAAGTGTTGCTGGTTTGATTCCCCATCAGGGCACATGCCCAGGTTGTAGGCTCGATCCCTGGTGGAGGGCTTTGCAGGAGGGAGTGATCAATGTTGAGTTTTCACATTTATGTTTCTCTCTCTCTCCCTCTCCCTCCTCTCTCTCTAAACAATCAATAAAAAAGTCTAAAAAATTACTAGCACTCTATGATTATTTAGTTTTGGGGCATGAAAGAAAGGGTGGGGTTTAGTGAGAATCTCAAGTTTCTGGCTTCAGCAATATAAGGGGAACATGTGTGCCATTTCTGCCATGTCCATGGTAGAGAAGCAGCTTCGAGGAGGGAGAAAGATGGTAGTAGTTTTAAACATTTTGAATTTGGGTTGTATCTAGCTATCAAAATGAAGATGTCTGTCAGTAAGCATATAGCTTTACAGCTCACGTGAGAGGACTGAGCTAGACATATAATTTTTTTTTGACTGACCACCATTTAGATGATAATTAAAACCATGGGAGAAGATGTGATCCCTCAAGGACAATATGATGAGGGCCAGGGTGGAGAGCTAAGGCATTCCTGTCATTGAGAGTGGCCTGGCGGAGATGGTGGCAGCAGTAGGTACTAAGAATGGTAGGAGGAAACCCAGAGAGTGCAGAGTCACAGAAAGCAAGAGAAAAAATATTGTTCTGGATGAAGAAAGTGGTAAATTGTGTCAAATGCTGAGGCAAGTTAAGTGATGTTGGAGGAAGGAAATGTAAATTTAATATCATGGAGACCTTATCGAACAAATGTAGTAGAGTTGAGAGGATGGCAAGGGCAGTAGAATAAGGAGGTAATAATGTGGAAATGTGTACGATACTTTCCTTAGGTTGTAATTCAAGTAGTAGAATTGACAGGTCATATAAATTTTGATACATTTCGCCTATTTACTTTTCAGAAAGGTTTTATAAATTTATGATCTTTTCTACAGTTTTGTGAGTTTTATTTTCACGTGCCCTTGCCAGATTTTTAAAACACCATCCCAAATTTAATAAATATTAGTGAAGCTCAGTATCTTTTTAAAAAATCATATTTAGTTCTTTTTTTCATATACCTTGTTCTGTTTGTTATGCACTTTAATTTTTTTAAAATTTATTTGTAAAATCTTTATTTGTCCTGATGATTTTAACCTATATCTGTCATATATACTATAATATTTTATCTTGTTTATTCTATTTTTATCATATAAAATTCTTTAAAAGTTCTATGTGTAACATCTAATTGTATTTTTCATTGTGGTTTTTGACTTTGTTTTTTTGCCTACTGGGGTCTTCCTCAGTCCAAGTCTATACACATAGTCACTAAGTTTTTCTCTAATAAATTTATGGTTTTGTATTTTCATTCAGATTTTTAATTCACATAGAATTCATTTTGATGTGACATCTAAGGTGGGAACTCAATAGCTAGTTGTTTCTCTCAAAATGTTTCACACTAATTTAGAGTTGGAATCTGGAGAATGAATAGATTAGGTAGGTGAAGGGAGATTGGGATGAGAAAAGCATTCTAGGTGGAGGGAACAACAGTATGTTCAAAGGCCCTGCCTGAGGTGGAAGGGTGCCTAGTGATGTCAAGTGTTTGTAAAAAGGCTAGTTTGACTGGAGCTCAGAGAACAGGGAGAAAGTAGTTTATATAAAGCTGGAAAAATAAGCGTGGTTCTATTAAAGATTTAGTTTTTATTTCAGGGCACCAGGAAGCCAAGATAATATTTTAAGTGCCAGCATGATCATTTTTCAATTTTGAAGAAAACAAAATGCACTTAGTTTGAAATTGGGATAAGGACTGGGAGAGAGCAAATGTGTTTGTAAGGAGATCATTGGAGGAGACTAATTTAGTAGTCATGTAATAGTTGATAGTAACTTAGATTCAGCTATGGGCAAGGGAGATGAGAGAACTAGTAGAATTTAAGATATTTAAAATGAAAATAATCCAAGATCTGGTTTATGGAAACATCAGTCAGAATTTGGTTGGAAAATAAAACAACTTAAAGGTATTGTGATCAGGAAAGAATTTAATAGAGGGGATTGGGTGTTTATTAAACCATTGTAAGTCCATAGGAAAAGACTGCCATGATCACATGTCTCTTATACCTGGGTGGGTGATTCATAGGAAAATATCTGTAAGCCACTGTAGAAAGAACTGCCTGCTGATGCCGAAGGAAAAAACAACATAAAGGCTTTTGATTTTCTTCCACATTCTGAATGTCATGGTAATGCCTCTTATTGTGGCAATCTAATCAAGAATCCACTGTAAGATATCCTGAATAATACAGTGCCCCAGATTTCTACTCTTTGTTCTTTATGAGGAAAAAAATAGGAGGGTAAAAATAGTGCTGAGTTACTAGCAGACAGTTTGACACAAGAAGTGAAGGAGAGAAAGGTGTCAATGATGATACCTATGTTGCTGGCACAGGTAACTAAATGGAAGGCAGTGTCATTTGATGATACTGAAAACAGTGGAAGATGATCACATTTGTAGATCCTGACAGTAGTATCAGTATCTGTACAATAAACATTTATATGATACTAAAATGTTCCAGGCACTGTTTTAAGTGCTTTATATACATTAGCTCATTTAAACTTTATAAAATTTCATGAAGTAGCTATTAATATTATTTTCATTTACAGAGGAGAAAACTGGCCTGCCAGGAAGAAACTGGACAGAGGACACCAAGGTAAGTAAGTGGTAGACTTGGGATTTCAACTCAGACAATCTGGCTCCAGTCTGTTATTTCAATCCCTGTAAACTACTATGGAAAAATTTATAACCTTGGTTTTGGACATGTTGATTTAGAGATGTTGTTGAGACCTTTGGAAAAAAAAGTCAAGTGGGAGTATGGTTTGAAAGCTCAGAGGTGAGGTCTGGCTGGAGATTTTTAAATGATCATATTGTAAAGTATGTTGTGGGTATGAATGAGATCAAGTGAGTAAGTGCAGAGTTAGAAGAGATGACTGAGCTGGGAGGAACTCAAGCACTTCATGGTCCTGTAGAGAAGCTTACATTTTCCCAGCATCTGGAGAAGGAACAATACAGAGGCAGGAGTAGAATTAGAATATTATAATATTCTAGAATCCAATGGAAGAGGAATTTTCAAAAAGGAGAGTGTGGTCAAGAATGTCATACAGCATATATTGGTGACCTTATCCAGTATTCATTTGATAGAGTGACAAGATAGAATCGTAGGAACCACTTTAGAGTGGTAAGGAGGGAAGGCGGGGTGAGGGAGGATAGAGATAGCACGTACTAACTATAACAAAGAGAAGAGAGATTCTGCTTGGTTTGCAAGAGAATTCCATTCAAGAGAGATTTAGGAAAAAATAGTTTGCTTGTTTTGAAGAGGGAGAGACTTAAAACTCTCCCTGTTTAAAAGCTAAAGGGAAGGACCCAGTTGAGGGGGAAGAGTTTGAATACATAGGATAAAGATGGTATAATTATTCATATGAAATTCCTAAGAAGGGTTAGAAGGAGGAAATTCAATACTTGTGGAAGGTTAGCCATAGATAGGAAGTGAGTTACTTCTTTTGTTAAAATCCTAGGTAAGAGAAGATAGTATCAGTGTGCAGGCTGATTAGCATGAGTTTGGAGTTTCTGCTTTATGGAGTTAGTTTTCTCTATCAAATAAGAGATTTAACCTACTGGAGTGTGTGGCAGGAAAGTAAGGTAGGGGAGGATAGAGAATTGAGCAGAAGAGCAGAAGATTTGAAATTATTGTGTTGATCAGGATGGTTCAGTGGTTAGAACGTCAGCCCTCAGACTAAAGGGTTACAGGTTCGATTCTGGTCAAGGGCATGTACCTTGGGTGCATGTGGGAGGCAACCAATTGATGTGTCTCTTCACATAGATGTTTCATTCTGTCTCTCCCTTCCACTCCCTAAAAATCAATGGGAAAAAAATATCCTCAGGTGAGGATTAACAACAACAACAACAACAAAAATAGACTGTGGACTCTAAGTCAGATAAGAAGGGAAAAAAGAAGGGGATAATGAATTGGCAGAAATTAGAAGGATCAATGGACTAGAGGTCACATGGAGGTCAAAGAAAAGTCAAAGTGGGAATAACTGTTAAAGCAAAAAGAAAGGGGACAGAAGGTGAAATTCATGGTTAATGAATGAGTGGTAGGACAGGTTTTATGTCACACAGTCTCAGGGTCAAGAGACTGAGTGGCTGAGGTAGGAAAAACATCATTGGAGATGAGGCGATCTAGGAGTGAGAGGTTGGATGGAATGTCCACATGAATATCAGAGCCAATCAGGATTATGAAAGAACTTGATTTGGTGAGAAAGAACTTATCCAGGTATATTTTATATTACATTACATTATGCTATGCTAATTATACTATATTACATGAACAAAAGGAAAATAGCCAAATGTTATCTTTTTAAAACTTTACTCAACAATGAGAAAGAACTAACTGTTTTGCTCACATTGTGAAATTCTCATTAGGCTCAGGGACTTTGCAGCTTCTAGAAGAAATAATATATTGCTACTGGTCTGATGGAGGTGGTATGGTATTGATAACAGTGAACTTTAGAGTAAGATAAAACTGAATTTGAATGCTGATGACACGGTAATTTACCTCACCCCTTTGAGCCTGAATCTTCAAATTATTAAAGTGGGATTCTTAATGCCAATGTTATGGAGGTGCTGTTAAAATAAAACCAGATAAAAGGTGTGACATGTTGATCACAGTGCCTGAAATTTAGCATGTGCTCAATAAATCTAAATTCTTCCCTTGTGAGGAGTCCAATCCAGGGAAATACCAGTATTGAGGAAAAAAAACCTGCAAGCTGCCCCATTGGATTTTGGTGGAAAAACAATTTTCTAAATAATAATTTTGTGCAAAAAGACAAGCAAATGAATAGCTTGTCAAAGGTGGCAAGACACCTCTCTTCCTAAATTTCTTTATAATATGGAAATTAATTCCATTCTGCAGTGATTACAATCCAGTCTCTGGAGATAATTGCACCTAATTATGATCTTGTTAGAATAACTTTGTAGAGAGAAATTCATCCAAACAATGAGGTTGATTACCTGAGGTTTACAGCAGAGAAATGACAAAAATAGGCCAGCGTCCTTGGCTGAATATTGATTAGTGAATGAAAGCCAGGATTTTCTTTGAGATTCAAGAAGTGTACTCTTCTTTTACCTCAAGTGAGGCCGAGGCAAGTTAGTGGCAGTTGTAACTCTTTGAAGGTAGAAAATACTGTTTTTACTAGTTAATAATATTAAGTACAATTTATTGAGTGTCTATCATACACCAGGAGCTTTCCAGGCATCGACTAATCTTTGCAAACACTGTCTGGGTGAACACATTAATTACCATTTTCCAGATGAGCAAGTTGAGGTTGGGAAAGTTGAAATGACTTACCCAAGGTTAGGCATTTGGAAAATGGCACAATAAGGACTCAAACTCCTATCTTTAAAGCCTAAGCCAATCACTATAATACCCTGCCTCCAGGCAAAGCCATGGATAGCATAGATGCTATATTTCTGGATTTTTCTAAAGGAAACATGGATATCAAAATTTCTTAAGAGACTGTATTAGTCAGGGTTCTCTAGAGAAACAGAACCAATATGAGAATATATCTATCTATCTATCTATCTATCTATCTATCTATCTATCTGTCATCTATCTATATAGAGAGAGGATTGGCTCACATAATTACGGAAGCCTGGAAGTCCAAAATCTGCAGAGTGGGCTGTCAGCCTGGAGACCCCCGAGAGGCAATGGTGCACTGCCGGTCCAAAGACAGTCTGCTGGAGAATGCCCTCTTGCTCAGGGTTGCTGTTCTTTTTGTCCTATTTCAGGACTTCACATAATTGGAGGAAGCCCACCCATATTATGGAGTGCAATTTGCTACTTGTAGTTCACCAATTGAAATGTCAATCTCACTCAAAAAAGCCCTTCCAAGTTGACACATGAAATTAATCATCACAGAGATTTAAGTGAGTCTGCTTTTCAAAACTCCTTCTCTAAGAGGTAGAATTTGCCCGGCACTAATCATATAATTTCCTATCAATAATTAGCAGAGCCCACTTGCTGGGGCTCATGGCAGATTTCAGTAGGTTAGATGGTGTGATAACATTTTAAGAATGAACTGTGGTTCATAAATTCATAGAAAATAAATAACTAAGTACATAAATTTAGCCTCTGAGATTTAGTTTTAAAAGCTACCACCTCAGGGATAGCAACAGTCTGTTCAGACTAGCCTTTGTAATTATCATGATCAAAATCATCATCAATAATAATAATACTTAATTTTGACTGACTGCTTCTCATGTGGTAGGCACAAGTCCTGTGTACTTTCTGTATATTATCTCATTTAATTCTCTTAGCACCAAGATTCTTTTATATCTTATTCTTTTATATCTTTTATATGTATGGAAACAGAGTTGCAGAGAGGTTAAGAAAATTGGCCATGCTAATACAGCTACTAAAGGGTGGATCTAGGATCCAAAGAAAAGCATACGTTTTCAACACATGCTATGCATAAGGATGACTTGGGGCACGAAAGCACAGGTGCCTGAAAATCTCTCATTATTTGTCAGTGTCTAAAGTTGCCATCTTTAGAAGAATCAAAACTTTGGAAGACCAAATTATCAACACTCAGTACTAATTGTGCATCCAGCCCCCACGTAGGCTCCAGGGAGGACAGAAAGAATAATACAGTAACCTCCTAATAGTGAAGGAGCTTGCCGCCTGGAACAGACCCAGGGGAAATAAATCCTTGGACTTAATTGCTTCCATCAGTTTGGTACCTTGTCTGCTTGTTTTAGGGAGTGGGCATTCTTGCTTTTTAAAAATGAACCATTTCAGTTCTTTCCGAAGCCTTGAGTGTGCCAGAGGCAAAGAAGGTGGGTAATTTGGGGGACGCTTAGGTAAATGCATTTAGCAGGATGCTTATCAGCACTTGCAAAGTAAGTAAAACATACTAATGATAGCATTGATTTGATGAGAACTCACTAGATTCCGGGCCTGGGCTGGAGTACCAGGCATCAGGCACATTAATTACATTGGAATGTTCCTCACAGTCCAGTAAAATGTGAGCTTCATGAAGGCAACCACCTTGTGGTGGTTGTTTCTAGCCCCTGATAAAGAGCCAGACAGGTGGGGGTGCTCAATAAAGTTCTTGGCAAAATAGGATGGTTAAATGTGACAGTTCACTTCTAATCATTCTTTGCTCTGTCAATATCTGCCTCGAAATGTGACAGTCAGATCTGGGTGACTTTCCGCAGTACCTGAGTAGAAAGAAGATGACCTTTGGAGTCGGGCATACCTGATTCTGTCACAATTTTGCCATTTATTTAAAATATGGCCCAAACTGCTTCACTTTTAAGCCTCAAAGGATTCTGCAAGATAGCAGGAGCAGAAGTTTATCATTGTATAACCACCTCCACTCCACCTATAAACAGAGAGAGCAACTAGACAATAAAACAAAACCATGACAACAATAGACCCCCATGGACAGCATTTACATTAAAAAGATGACAAGGTATCCTGACAAACCCCAAAGACAAATGTTAGGCACAACCATCAGAGGCCAGGAAGCTCGTGGGGCATCCATGTTTGTGTGGGATAAAGAAAAGGGAAGCACTGGAGTGTCTGATGGTCATAAAAACAGGAGAACCCCCAAGACAGACGTCGGGTATTCACTAGAAAACTACTGCGCACACATCTGCCAACAGCTACTGGAACTGGGAGGGTTTTGGTGCAAATCAGCAGCAGGTGGGTGTAACGGTTCCCACGACTGCTTGCTTCCTCGCTTTCTCTCCACCCCCTCATCCTTTACCTGTACCACTCCTAGTAATTGTTCAGTTTTAAGCTTAGATGTATCACTTTGCTTCATGTATTAGCTTCTTATTGCTGCTGTAATACATGACCTCAAGCTGACTGGCTTGAAACAACACAATTTTATTAACTTACGGTTCTGTAGCTTAAAAGTGCAATATCGGTCTCACTAAATTAAAATCGAGGTGTCTGCAGGGCTGTGTTGCTTTGTGGAGAGATGTGAGTGGCCTCTGGAAGCTGAAAAAGGCAGGGAAATGGATTCTCTAGAGCAGGGGTCCTCAAACTTTTTAAACAGGGGGCCAGTTCACTGTCCCTCAGACCGTTGGAGGGCCGGACTATAGTTTAAAAAAAAACTATGAACAAATTCCTATGCACACTGCACATATCTTATTTTGAAACAAAAAAACAAAACGGGAACAAATACAATATTTGTATTTGC
>NW_005873587.1:0-22347 GCF_000147115.1 Myotis lucifugus | reverse complement strand
CTCTCTCTCTCTCTCTCTCTCTCTCTCCTTCCCTCCCTCCCTTCTTCTCTACCTTTCTCTCCCCCTCTCCTTCCTTCCCTCTTTCTCTAAAAGTCAATGAAAACATATCTTTGGGTGAGAATTTAAAAGAAAAAGAAAGAAAAATATAGAGTGCTCAATT
Organism: Myotis lucifugus; assembly: GCF_000147115.1. Taxonomy (NCBI): domain Eukaryota; kingdom Metazoa; phylum Chordata; class Mammalia; order Chiroptera; family Vespertilionidae; genus Myotis; species Myotis lucifugus. The sequence goes on along the minus strand of NW_005873587.1, from coordinate 22,187 downwards.
CAGCAGCACATGTACTAAAAAATTGGAAGGATACAGAAATTAGCCCCTGTGCAAGGATGACACACAAATCTGTGAAGGTTCCATATTAAAAAGCACAACTATCCCATGGCCAGAGTTGCTCTGTCCCTTAATGCCCAAGACCAATTCAAGCTCAGAATAGCTCAAAAGAACTGAATGCTTCCCTGGGGCAAGCCCTCTCTCTAAAAGCTCATCAGATTTTCATGCCATGGGCTTCTCCTGAGCTTACCCAGCCATTCCCCACACTTGTCTATACTTCTGCCCAGACTCAAACCATAGTCACTGTTCCTTACTCTACTGTAAACTCTCAAACACCCCTGTTTAAATAATCTATATCCTCACCAAAACATTTAACAGTTTCTTACACACAATCAGCCCTTACTGGTAAATATAAAATAAACAGTCAAAATTAATGACTATTTAACAACATTTAAAAATTAATCCAAACATTTCTCATCTTTATGTCTGATAATGCAGGCCCTAACTGTTTAAGCCTAGGTCTATATAGTGATCAATCTCTCTTCTTTATTTTTCTAATACTCATACTCCCTTAAAATAGCAGGTGTCTTCTGAATAATTTTCAAAAAGAGCTTGGCGCCTGGTTCACAAGGTTGTTGTTAGGATTAGAGAAGAGAGTACACAGAAAGTACTTAGCAGAGTCTCTGGCATGTGATCTGTTCTCAACAAATGTTAGTTTATATCATTCTTGCTGTGAAAGCTAGATTTACTTTTAACTGTTCCAAAACAAATTCTATAAAGAAACATCCTCAAAAGTGACTATTTCTTAAATTATACCTAAAAGATGACCTTAAAACTTCCCACCAATACACAGAGCTTTAAATGTCCCTTTCACCAAACAGGGAAGGAAAAACTCAAGAATTCCAAGTGAAAACATGGGAGACTCTATGGCTGAAGGAAGCTTAAGTGAGATGGCAGGTTAAATTGCTGGAACTGAGACAATAAGAGGCCCCAGGGGAAGGACATTTCACAGTCGAAGAGGAAATGGTACATCCTTTCTCCTACACACAAATCCGTAATTGGAAAAAAAGACTGAGCACCCTTCCTCCCACCACTGACCTTCTAAGTAGGTGTGGCGGGCCAAACTCCATCCTCAACAGTCATACAGATTTTGATCTTTTTAACACCTGGTCCAGTTTGCAAAGCTGCTAAGTAAAACTTAACCCGGTTAGTTTCTCTCCATTCAACTTACATTGTACTTCCAAATTTCCTCTCTCTCAGAACAGATTAAGCAGCACCTCCTACATTGTCCTGGTTATAACCCTCACGAGATGCTAGATCTGCCATGTTGAAGATACCTTCACAGAACGCTCAAGGTGAGTTGAGACTCCGAGGCCAGAAACAGAAAGGGAATGGAAGTCACCTACAAAATCTATGATTCATAGCAGGTAATGGGTGAAAAAAGAGTGATCCTCTGAAATTAGACCATTTCCATTATTAACTTTAGAATAAATATAGAGCGACTCTACTTAATAAATTGAACGTTCAAGTCTCCCCCACACAGGTTCTATTCTATTCCATCACTAAGCATTGTCTAACAACTTTCTTGAAAACTGCTACAGAAATGAATCATAGCCAATGAAAAAAGAACAGTCTTCATTTCTGACCATGTTAAAAATATTAAAACATTTTTAAAAGGTTAAAACCATTATAAAAGTTTAACATTCACTTCAAATTTAAAAAGAAAAAGAACTATATAAGGCTGCGCAAATACCAAAGTGAGTTAATTGCCTAACACTAGCAAGTATTTAACAGAATTGTGTTAAGTCTTAAAAATATAAAAATCTCAACCATAACCCCACCAGGTAGAAAATAATATATTCTTACTTTATTTTCAGAGAGGGCTATTCTATGAATATGAGAGGATAATGATAGCTGAATTTAATAACCTAATTTTTAATTTCATAACCATTTTGGGCATTGCCCAATAATCTTGTATATAACAAAGAGTAAAAACTTGACTACTGTAAAAGTTGAATAATAATAAGAAAATGTAGGAGGAACCAAGATGGCGCATTAGGTAAGCACCTGAACTTGCTGCCGAGCACAACCACATTAAAGCTACAACTAAAAGACAAAGCGAATATCATCCAGAACCATGGGAAGGCTGGCTGAGTGGAAATTCTACAACTAGAAGGAAAGAGCAAAGCGCACTGAGTCCGGTAGGAGGTGCAGAGGTGTGGAAGTGTGGAGGTATGAAGGCGTGCGCGCAAGGGGCTGGCAGCTGGGTACACTGTTGTCTTTTTCATTCAGGAGGAAGATACAAGCTCCCAACTGCTCTGAATTCCAGTTCCGGGTGAGAATTTAGGGAGCCAGACTCATATGGAGAGAAACTGCACTGTCTGGTATTGGGCCGGAACGTGAGGGCGGCTTTCTCGTAGAGGTGCTTGCAGCAGTCATTGTTCCTGCATGGGGCCACAGGACACAGACCCTGGAACCTCTCCGAAGCAGAGCAGACTGGCAGCCATTGCGGTTTGCTCTGCCCTGGTGACTCCCTGAGACCCCGCCTCATCTAATTTACAACCCCCACCCAAGCTGTGTGCAGAGGCTTTTGCATATGAATGACCAGGACTTTCTCCGCCTAAAAACCTGTCAATCTGTAGCTGGGTCAGAGAACCCCAGAGCTTCCAAAAGAAGGCCTAAGGCTCTTCAGCAGCCTGCATTACTTCACAGCTGCGCCTCATCTGGGCACCTCCAAACCCCAAACAAATAGGAGGAATCTGCAGATCTCTGTGTAGCTCCTGATGGGTGGCCTCAGGCAGTGGCTGACTTTGCACCTCCTTGGAGATCCAAGAGCCAGCGTACCCAGTGGTCAGAGTGAGACCATCCAGATTACAACTCTTCACATCCATAAGAGACACATTCAGGGGGCAGACTCAGTGAGCACCAAAGCCCCACTGAATGAAGCAAGTCCTGCCCCATAAGGGTGTCTCCACAACAGAAGTTCTCCCATTGTAGACACAACTGGTCCTCACAGCCAATTGGCCTGGAGGTCAATTCCTCCCAGTGATACCAACAGCAATCCAGGCTTAACTACAACAAGACTGTGCACACAACCCACAAAGGAGTGCACCAAGAGTGTCCCCTCAGGTAATTAAGGAGTCTGAGCCACTAGGCCTATAGGACACCTAGCACAGAAAGCCACTCTATCAACACAGGGAAGCATAAAAAATGCGGAGACAAAGAAACATGTCACAAATGAAAGAAATGGAGGAAAGCAAACTACTGGATATAGAGTTCAAAACCACACTTATAAGGTTTTTCAAGAATTTTCTAGAAACCTCTGAGAAATTTAGTGAGACCCTCAAGGATATGAAAAAGGACCAATTAGAAATTAAGCATACACTGACTGGAATAAGGAATAATATACAGAGATCCAACAGCAGACTAGAGGATCCCAAAAATCAAGTCAAAGATTTGAAAAATGAAGAAGCAAAAAAATCACCCAACCAGAAAAGCAAAAGGAAAAAAGAATCCAAAAATATAAAGATAGTGGAAGGAGCCCCTGGGACAACTTCAAGCATACTAATATCCGAATTATAGGGGAGCCAGAAGAAGAGAGAGAACAAGATATTGAAAACCTATTTGAAGAAATAATGACAGAAAACTTCCCCTACCTGGTGAAAGAAATAGACTTACAAGTCCAGGAAGCACAGAGAACCCCCCCAAAAAAAGGAATCCAAAGAGGACCACACCAAGACACATCATAATTAAATGCCAAGAGCAAAAGACAAAGAGAGAATCTTAAAAGCAGCAAGAGAAAAACAGTTAGTTACCTACAAGGGAGTACCCATACGACTGTCAGCTGATTTCTCAACAGAAACTATGCAGGCCAGAAGGGAGTGGCAAGAAATATACAAAGTGATGAATAGCAAGAACTTACATCCAAGATTACTCTGCACAGCAAAGCTATCATTTAGAATTGAAGGTAAGATAAAGAGCTTCACAGACAAGAAAAAGCTAAAGGAGTTCATCACCACCAAACCAGCATTATATGAAATGCTGAAGGGTATTCTCTAAGAAGAAGAAGAGAAGAAAAAGGTAAAGAGAAAAAATTATGAACAACAAAGTGACAACAATTACATATCTATCAACAAGTGAACCTAAATATCAAATGAATATAAAACCTGATGAACAGAACAGACTGGTGAATATAATAGAATCAGGGGCATGAAAAGGGAGCAGACTGACAATTCTTGGGGGGGAAAGGGTTGCAGGGGGTGCGGGAAGAGATTGGACAAAGAGCTTACACCTATGGACAAGTTCAGTGAGGCGGGGGAAGGCCTGAAGTGGGGTGGGAACCGGGTGGAGGGGAGCTATGGGGGGAAAAAGAGGAACAACTGTAATAATCTGAACAATAAAGATTTATTTAAAAAAATAAAGAAAATAAAATGAAGGCAGAGTGTACATTCAATCTACATGATGCATACATTAAAAGAAGAAAAAACTTTCTATTTCCAATAATTTTTGAGGCAATTTCTTTACAATTTCATGAAAGTAACACAGACTCAGAGTAATAATTCCTCTTTTTTTTTCCCTGAAAAGCACAGTTTCTGGACTTCTTACCTGTTTACACAATTAACATTAAAAAGAACAAAACCCTGCCCTGACCGGTTTGGCTCAGTGGATAGAGCGTTGGCCTGCAGACTGAGAGGTCCCAGGTTTGATTCCGGTCAAGGACATGTACCTTGGTTGCGGGCACATCCCCAGTGGGAGGTGTGCAGGAGGCAGCTGATTGATGTTTCTCTCTCATCGATGTTTCTAACTCTCTATCCCTCTCTGTAAAAAATCAGTAAAATATATTTTTTTTAAAAAAAGAACAAAACCCTGAGAACAATGTTGTCCTACATATTTAATAAGCATGTTGTTTTCCAGTACAGTGAAAACAGATTAAACAAAACAGTAAAATTGCATGGAAATGTCTCTCAAATTAATATAAAAGAAAACTTATTATCTCACTTGTATAATGTAATATCTGAAGAAATTCTAAATATTATATTAAATTATAATTAGGTTTAAGTATGAAGAACCTATATTGAAACTTTAAAATAGTTTTTTTAAATAATTGCATGACTCATCCCTATTGCTTGTTAGAAAATTAGTGAAGCCCAGGCTGGTTGCTCAGTGGTTAGAGTGTAGGTGTCTGGGGTTCGATTCCTGGTCAAAGGCACATACCTGGGTTGCAGGTGCACTCCCCAGCCCTGGGGTGGGACACATGTGGGAGACAACCAATGTGTCTCTCTCACATCAATGTCTATCTCCTTCTCTTCCTTTCTCTCTGCCCCCCACTTCCTTCCACTCTCTCTAATCAATAGAATATTATCAGGTGAGGATTAACAACAAAAAATTAGTGAAAATATCAATACACAACCCACTCAAAAGTGGCTCATTTTGATATTGAATTATTTCCATGCATAATCTGAACAATATCTTTTAACATATAACCAGATTATAATCAGACCATGTTAAAAGACAAAAAAATGACGAAAATGTGACTTGTAAATGCAAAGATTGTCTACAAGAACAGTTTATTGATCAATATTTGATTTACATAAGTAGGGTCTACAATTATTGTAACTTAAGTTTAGTCCAATTGAGAAAGAAATAATTTGCCTTTGAAGATTTAATGTATCTTGTTTTCCATTGTCAGGACTACAATGTTTAACCTAATGTATTTCCTTTTAAGCTTTAACTGCCCAAATCTTTCGAGCAATCTTTATTTCCTAAGTGTTTAATCTTGTTCCCTTCATATGCTTGGAAATACTCCCATTCACTTCCTTCACATGGTCTTTGCTCTGATCTTTCCTTAAGTGACGTAGCTGTCACTGTCCTAAGATGAGAGCTCCTCAAGTCCTTTCAAAAGTAAGTAAAAGGGGGAGACTTCAAAAGAGAGAGACAGAGAGAAGGAAGGATGGAAAGAAAGGAGGATAAGGATGAAGGCAGAAAGGTATGCAGGTACCTATACATACCTGATCCTCAGAATTGTCAGAGATCTGCTGTTTTGATGGTGAACACAACACTAGCCTTGTCTAAATAAGTGCATGCTGACAATGTTCTATGATTTTTAAAGTCGAGGCAATGACCATGCGGTATGAGTAATAAAGTAAAACACTGAGCATAACTAAAAAGCATAATAATTATTGTTACTGGATATTTATCATGTCCCAGGACCTGTACTAAGTGCTTACACGGGTTATTTATTCTCACAATTGATGCAACAAGTTTAATTATTAATTTATTTTTTATTATTTTAGCAATGAGAACAGGAGACTTAGAATGGTTTTATGCCTAGGTGATGAAGCTAGGATTCATACCAGTATACTTCTTATTGTTATTAAATAAAATGCATGTTGTTAGTCTGATATATATTTTCTAAAGGACGTAACTGGCTTATGAGAATTTATGCTTCATGAGAAGTAGGCAGAGGGCAGCCAGCTCAAATAAAATAGTGAAATAAATAACAATCTTAAATTGCCAAACCAAGCATTTGAGTAAGCTGAGGAGAAGGAAAAACTGAATTGGAGAGGATAGGACGCTGCCCCGAGACCCCTCAGGAGTAACCCGGATTCAGAACCGGGTGTCACACAGAGAAGATGCCAGACACAGGGTTGTGAACCCAGTTCTTTCTCTCATAATTAGAAATGTGTGCCATGGATTTCAGCACTCAACTTCTCTGGGCATTACTTTCCTCATCCGTAAGTGGGAATGGTTCTACAATAGCCAAGGGCCCTGCAGCTCCATGACTAAAACGCTGGGAGGACACGCAGACCCTTCCATTCCCCTGCGAGGTGTGCTCACAGCTCCATGGTGGCCTACACTGGGAAGGGCATCTGCTCCATATTACTGAGTCAAAGCAGAGTCTTGGGACCCCACTCCTATTTAGTCAGAGTAAATGCTTCTCCTTAGAGAGATCCCATTTCACAGAGGAGAAATATTCCATGCTAGACAAGCCCTACGTAAGTCCATGCCTCAGTAAATGAGCCAGAAGTAAGCAGTAACAGATATTCCATCCACTAAGAAGTGTTTCATCAGCACGATTTAACTTAGAAAAAAGTCTGCCCTCAAATTTCTCCCTGAAATTCCACCAATTATAAGAGGGGCATCTGAAGTTAAAAAAGAAAACCATTGCTGAGGCAATTAGGATAGTTCAGACAAGAAGCTGTTTATCATCCCTACTTAGTGTGGAACAGTTCATCACCTTGATAGAAATGACACCTAAAGGAACTTTTAAGAATTAATCTGCTCCTTTTCTTTTGTCCTCACCCTCCAAAGAAAGAGAATGGGCAAAGTCAAGATCAGACTTAAGTAAAACTATGAAGAACGGGAAATGTACAGCCCTTTCTTTTGTTCATCTCCTTCCTGATGGTCTATTTTCCCAGGCATTGCCTGATTCTTCAGACCTTTCCTGACGTATGCTTCATCTCCACAGTCCACCTCACCTCTCCTTTCTCCCATCCCTTCAGTGTCCTTCAAGGAGCAAGTCTGCTCCACTGCTAATGCGATTTGACCTAAGCTGAAAACTCATAACTAAAGAGTATGATATTTGCATTTTCTAATAGTGGAAATTCCAGGCAAAATGACTATCAGCTCGTGTGGGATGGGGCTCTATGATCCCCTTGTACCTGTGGACAGTGCAAATCAAATTCTTCTCTGAGAGCAATCCGAGGGTGTGTGGGAGGGGGAGCAGTGAAGTATCACGAAAGAATTTAAGAGGCTGGGATTAGCCAGCACCAGCCTTCTAGGGCCTCACCCCAAGCAGGAAATTGCTGCACTGCTCCGTGGCTTCCCTGCACTGGTGCCCAGGCAGCTGGCCAGTTCACTAACCCCTTCCCTGGCCTCGCTCAGACGGCATCGTGGCATCATTTGTGCAACCCTGGCCCCACGGTAACCCTGGCTGGCCTGAGAAAAGTTGGCAGAGAGAGTCCAGGGTGTGCTATTTAAAGCTATAAGCAGCTACTGTGGACAGAGATGAGCTGCTTTAGTGGCAGAGGATAAGGCCAGATGCAGAAGCTTTTCACCTGCCATAATGAAATTCACTCACCTGCTGCAGTTAGGCACCCCAATTTGATAGAAAACAGCTCAGTCCATTTGTTAATTGCTGGTGCTCACCTGGCAATCCCATCCAGCAAATTTTTTATAGTCATATTGCTTGGTTTCAAATTATTAAGATTAGATTTTCAGCTTCAATATATATTAACTATGTATACTTTTCTCTATATATAAAAGCCTAAGCGACCGGCCGACCAGCCGGTAGCTATGATGCACACTGACCACCAGGGGGCAGATGCTCAATGCAGGAGCAGAAACCAGAGGCACGGAAACATGTTACAGACTGATGAATCTCAGAGCGAAGGGGGTAAGGGGGAGGGCAGGAAGAGATTAACCAAAGATCTTATATGCATACTAGAGGCCCGGTGCATGATGCACCAGTGGGGTCCCTCAGCCTGGCCTGCGGGGATCAGGCCAAAACCGGCCCAGTGCTGGATTCATGCACCGGTGGGGTCCCTTGCAGGCCAGGCCAAAACTGGCTCTCCAACATCCCCCGAGGGGTCCTGGATTGTGAGAGGGCACAGGCCAGGTACAGTGGTTCTCAATCTGTGGGTCGCGACCCCTTTGGGGGTCGAACGACCATTTCACAGGGGTCGCCTAAGACCATCGGAAAATACATATATGATTACATATTGTTTTTGTGATTAATCACTATGCTTTAATTATGTTCAATTTGTAACAATGAAATTGAGGGTCACCACAACATGAGGAACTGTATTAAAGGGTCGCGGCATTAGGAAGGTTGAGAACCACTGCTCTAGTATATTATATATATTTACACCTAAATACCCACATGGTCTATTTTATATAAACATACATACGTATACCTTTGTATACATATGTATATGGATAGGGAATGCATATATAAATAGAGATCCATATACTAGTATGTGTCTATGTTTGAATTCAAACTGCCCAAGCTATCTGCAATATTAGGAAGATTCCCTGGTACCAGGATTATATAACAGTGGGAAACACAGACTCTGAATGCAGGTATCCAGTCTTGTGTGAGACACAGGACAAGACATGCATTCCTCTGGACATCTAACCCATAAATGGAAACTGTTGTCAGGATTAAGATAATTCCCTTAAAGGACAGATCTTTGCCTCACACATAATAGTCAGTGCTCATAAAGTATAACTAGTATTAGTGGTATGATTAAACATCTGTGGTTGCTCAGGAGGACCACAGTGACAGATTCATTTTCTTCTGGAAGTCAAACTGTATCTCTGCCAACCCTGATAATCTGACCCTGTGTTCTCCCTTATCCTCTTAATTAATAAAATATGCTCAATGAGAACCTTACCTAGGGAACTCCTATCCATCCTTAAAAAGTCACCTCAACTACCATTTCCTTAGGGAACCTCCCCTGATTCCTAGATTAGGTCACATGACTTTGTTATTTATTTCATAAAACAATGTCTCCTTCCTTTATAACAGTTATGCCAGTTTATCTTTATTTACACAGTTGGGTGACTTTTTTAAAAGCATGTGGAATTTAATGAACAAATTGAACTACCAAGCAAAATAAAGGCAGGAACATAGAGAGCAGTCAGACAGCTTTGGTGGGGGGGCTGGGGTCGGGGTGGGGAGAGAGGGGGGAATTGAACAAAAAAGAAAAAAGAGAACTCATGGACATGGACAACAGTGTGAAAATTACAAGGGGGAGAGGGGCGGGTGGAGGTGGAAGAGGACATAGAGAAGATAAATTGTATTAAAAAAATAAATAAATAAAAGTAAATAATATAGTATAAATCATAAAATCAATTTTTAAAAAGTAATGTCTGTATTTCCCACTCTATCTGAACTCCATAGGGGCTTTTTGCATTGCCTCTTTTGCATTACATCCTCAGCACTGAAAGTAGGTAGCATTGCAGTAGGTTCTCAATAAATACTTACTGAATGAATGCAAGACTCAGCCAAGTTCTATCTAGATGTCAATCAATCCATTTATTTTCTCCTAAGAAGCAGGAAGAGGAAGAATTCACTCCTTGGAATATAAAAAATCCTGGGAGTTACCAAGGGACACAGAGTTGGAAAGTCTGGTACTTGTCTAAAAGGAGTCAAACAATCCAAGAAACTAAAGAGGTGTGGCTTTCCATACTTGGCTTGAGAAACATTTTAATGTTCCATCAAGGAGAAACCACAGGAAGAAATGAACGGTTAGAAGGCAGAGTTCTAGGTACCAAAGGGAAAGGAAGGAGAGGAATTTTGCACAGCAGAAGCATTTATTCAATTAAGGTTCATGAGATCTGGAAGGTGATAGCCAGCAGATTGTCCACGGAATGTATTTCAGTAACTCATCATATGTTTATTGTGTTCCTATTGTGTATCAAGCATGGTACCTGGTTTTGTGGATACAAGAGTAAGCATTACAGACACGGGTCCAACTCTTATGGAATTTCTAGGTTAGCATGAAAGAGAAGCCTATAAACAAAAATTTATGTGATCAGTGCTCAGTAAGAACTACAGGTTGCTATAGTAACAACCTTGACTGGAAAGTCAACACATAAGCACAATTTATTTTCTTCCAAGGAATTAATCCAAAGCATAGTATTTTATAATGTCTTTTTTTTAAAAAAAATTAAGCAACAGGAAGCCATGCTGATCTGTATCTGTTTTTGTTGCCTAATAGGAGTAAATTAATTTAAGAGACACACTATGCTGTTACTATGGTGTTGAACTCAGTGTGGGTTGAACTCAGTATGATGTTGCCCCCTTTACTTGCTCTATATGAAAAAAGAGGAGATTGAAAAATGAGAGGAGAAAAAACTTAGTTATAAAAACCACAGCATTGAAACACTATTCAGGTTGATGGAGTTGATTTAGATGAAATCTTAGGAAACTTAAACTTTCAAGTTCATAGCACTCCTTTCATTTGTGAAACTTACACACAGAGAAATCTAAAAACATCAAAGAAAGGTCTATAATTCACCTTTCAAAATAGTAATAAATCCTCTATTGCAATATTCACACCATTCAGTCTGTCAATATTAATTCACTGAGAACATGCTTTATGCCAAGCATTGTTTAAAACCCAGGGGGGTAAGTTCTTGTCCTGAGTAGAGACAAACATGCCTCCCCCAACAATAAATGGAAAAAATTAATTTGATAAATTTGAGATGCAAATAATGGCTACAAGTAAGATTTAAAACACTGATATAGTATAGAATGACTAGGGTTTCTGTTTTAGCTAGAATGGTCAGGAAAATTCATATTGAGGAAATGGAATCGTCAACACCCAAATGATGAGTAGGAACCTCTATTTAAAGATCTAGAAAAGCATATTCTCAGAAGTCTTAAGAAACAGAATTTTCAAAAGGTCAGAGATGGGAAAAATTTAAATTATTCAAAAGACAAAAGGAAGACAAAACTGGCTGAATATAGTGAACAAAGGGATGATATCAGAGAACTGTGCTAGGACCCCATCTGGAAGAACAGTGGTTCTCAAAATGTCACCTGAGAATTTGGTAGGAATACAAACTTTTAGATCCCTCCACAGACCTACTGAGTCAGATACCCAAATTGGCGCCCAGAAATATGTTTTAATAAAACCTCCATGGGAATCTCATACTTTCTAAGGTTAGAGGCCTTTTGAACACAACAATGATTCTCAACTCTAGATGCATATGAGAATCATCTGGAGCAGCATGTAATCTACTCATGCTTAACCTTCCCCTGGACCAAATTAATGCATCTCTGGGGTTGGGGTATAGGCACCTATATATTTTTAACAGCTCTTTAGGTGATCATGATAAACAATGATTATTGGAACTACTGACATGAGGGTCTTAAAAGTCATGGTAAGATTTTAATGGGAAGTGACTGAAGGCTTTAAAGAGAGAAAAGTTCACCAAATTCAGAAAGTTCGCTTCAGCTTCTATGTAAGGACAAACAGGGGCAAAAATGGACAACAACAACAAAACACATACACACACACACACACACACACCAAAAAAAACAAAACAAAACAAAAAAACAGGAGGTCACTGCAGTATCCAGGGAAGAAATGAGGGTTTGGACAAAAGTTGTAGCTTTGAAGATTTAATAAGTAGATTCAGAACATATTTTGTAGAAAAACCTCAAGACTTATTTATGGATTTTATGGGAGGGATGAGAAAAAGACAAAAAAATCTAGCATAAGCCTAGTTTTTTGGCCTGAGAAACAGTGCCCAGACTTATTTTTGGAGGAAATCGTGCAGGGGTGGCTATGAAGGATTAATCTTCGGCCTAGCTATAATTGAGATGACTATTAGACATCCAAGTGGAAAAGCTGAGTAGGCAGCAGGATACCCTTAGAAGTCTGGGCCTGGGAGGAGTAGTCAGGGCCATACAGAGTCGTCACTGTATAGATGGTATTTGAAGCCATAAAATTGGAAGAGATCATCTAGGTTGAAAGTGAATATACAGAAGAGAGTGGGTAAAGCATAGAACTGATGCATGGAGAGTACAGGGTTGACTCATGGGAGCCCAAGGAGCATGATAGCCCCAGGGCAACTGAAGATCTCGAGGCCTCTGTGTTGTCCATGGCACAGCCCCACACAAGTTCTTGAAAGCAAAGCGATTCAGAAGCTTGAGAGCACCTCTTAGTGACTACTGGTTACTGAATAACTTACATGACTATCCACTTCTAAGTTCCACCTACCATCAGAAAATCTTTACATGAATGAAGACAGGAATCTGAGAATCAGACACATTAAGTGGCGTGCCCAATTTCACTCAGTTTCTGTATTCCACCGGAACTTGGCCTGGGGAGATGGCACTCACTGGGAGCTTCCAAGGAACATGTAGACTCCAGGCAAGGGAACCAAGAGAGGAAGCTGTAGTTGTACTCAGTTAATCCAATCTGGGACTGACAGGTGCTGAGTCAAACTGGCTGGGATTATGACTGGGCAGTGGGCAAGGGCCAAGACAGTACTACACACCACAAAAAAAAAAAGCTGAAATTCCATACCAGAGACAGTTAGTCAGCTGGGAAAAACCAGGATCCAGTATCATTGCACACAAACATGAAACAGGCAGTAGAGTTATGGAGTGTGTCACTGAGAACTTGTTAGAAATGTAACTAGAATCAGAAACTCTAGCAATCCATGTCCTCACAAGCTCTCCAGGAAATCCTGACGCCCACTAAGGTTAGAGGCCCCTTGTGGAGAACAATGAGTCTCAGCTTCAGTTGCATATTCCTCAAATGCAACATATGAAGAACTCTGCCAGGGAAATGGCTTCATCAACACAGCTGGCACCACATTCTTATGGTGAGGTAACTTGGTACTTCCCTTACAGCATGTACAAGGAACAGTCTTATACATATACACACACACAGTCATGTGCTGCTTAGCAACAGGGATACATTCTGAGAAATCCATAGTTAGGCAATTCGTTATTGTGTGAATATCATAGAAATATTATTATTATTAATATCATAACATATATTATTATATATTATATATTATTGTGTGAACATCATAGAAATATAGTAATAGTATAATATATTATTACATATATATTATATATAATAATATAGTAACAAACCTTAGAGCATGTTACTGTACAAAACAACATGAGATTAAATCAAGCACAAGAGAAAAAAGCATTCAATCAAGAGACTCAGTAAATATGAGATGTGTAAGGCTGCTGCTGTCCTAATAGGTCATACTGTTTTACAGAAAACTTATTTCATAAGTAGAAAGAGTACTCTCTAAAATAATAATAAAAAGTATAGTGTAGTAAATACATAAGCCAGTAATATAGTAATTATCATTATTAAGTATTATGGACTGTACTTAATTGTATGTGCTATACTTTTATATGACTGGCAGCACAGTAGGTTTGTATACATCAGCATGGTCACAAACAGATGAGTACAGCATCACTAGGTGGTAGGAATTTATAGCTCCATTATAATCTAATGGGACCACCATTCTCCAAGGGGTCAGTCATTGACAAAAACCTCATTATGCAATGCATAACTGTATACTTACATATGTATGTATGTATGTGTGTTTGTATATACATTATATACATATACATATATATGTATACATATATTTCTCTTTACATGGTTATTTCCACATTTTATTAGAAGTTCCTCAGTGCCTTCATAAACACAGGACACATATACTTAGTGATTTAAAAATTAATTTTAAAATGTAGATAAAGCGTTATTAGAAAGTGACCACATCTCAAAGTTTGGAAAAGTAACACTCACCTATGCCATTCCCACTTCAGACTATGATTAATTAAATAATGGTCAGTGTGATGCTTTGATATCTTCTTTGGGATAAAATGCACTGTCCACAAGGATAAATAAAACACCAACTTAGTTACAGAGTCATAGAAAGAACGTCAGTCCTAGAATCTCGGGAAGCTTATAGTTAATAATTTCCTAATTTTAGATTCCTGGGCCCATAAGAACCAGTGGAGGCAGTAATGAAGATCTGGAATGACTGTTACTGTGTCATATGCTGAAGAAATTGGTACAGGTCTATGAATAATTTAATCTCTTTATTGGAAAATATATGAACCAGTGTAGAGGGAGAGTAATTTGTACTCATTGGGAACTTTGACCAGCAATTTTATGTTTTTTAATTATTAACAGCTAGTGTAAAATGATTAATTACTTAATAAGCATTTTATCTGGTTTACAAAATATTTCATAATATAAGGTCCAATAGTTTGAACAGAAAGAATCACTGATCTAATTCCAACCCCCAAGTTTTAAGTATGGGAAAGAGTAAGAAGGTAGTTCTATAAATACAGCCCAAATGTAAAGGCATCCTTATAAATTAATATACTTTTAACATTTCTCCAAGTACAGTATATAAAACGGGGCCCCTCCCTGAAAACTGTAGATCAATGGTGAGGGTAGGACCAATATGGCTTGGAGTCTTCCTCATCATTATGTCAAGTCTAAATGTGGTCCCATAGTTGAAGCCAAAGGTGACAATGCATGCAGCTGACCAAATAGAAACAGGTATCTCACAGGGACTTAATTTGATCTGAACCCGCATCACTATGCTTAGTCCGCATTCTTGTCCTGGCAGCCAGTTAATACCATCCGCAGAGCCAGGTATGCACAATAAAGGACTATATGAAGCCAGGCAGGAAAGCATGAAATATTGGCACCCTCTAAGCAAGATCAAGTATCCTGCAAGCCCAAAGGAAGTATTGCCCCAAGATTCCAATCACTGTGTTAAAAGCATAGTGTTTCACAGATAATGCTAAATAAAACGTTTCCCACTGTGTTTGGTTGCTAACATTTGCAGAATCTCTCACTAAGTGCTGTTCTTCGTTTTCTCTTGGGCTTCACATGCTCAGACTGGGTCCTGCCATGTTCATATGACACCCCGGCATCTAATAGCACAGTCCTCTCAACCTATAAAGAACTTCCACTTAGGGACATCACCAGACAAAAGTAAGCCTTCCAGAAATCTCATACATTTAAACTGGGGTTGGGAAGTCCTATCACTTAATTAAAAAAAAATCATCAAGACCACTTTGATAATGCCATTTAACTTCAAAAATGAATTTTCTGGTCGTTCAAGCTAGGGACCCACCATGCTCCCTTTATCTCTGTCTCACCTCAACTGTTTCCACAAAGTTATAGAAAATGCATACTCCTTGTGGTTTTTTTTTATTATTATTTAAAAAAAACCTCTAGATTGAAAAAAACAGATATAAGATAGCATATCAACCACCATCACCTAATGAAAGAGATATGAAATGAACAGTTGGGAAGACTATGAACAACAATATATACAAGCTAATGCCATAGAATTCTTTTTTGCTCTCCCAAAAATGGCTCACTCTGAGATTCATAATTTAAAATATTTGATCAAATGTAAAGCCTGAGAGTAATGTTAAAATTGTGACTTATGTTTGGTTAATTCTATTCTAGCCAGGCTATGGCATATATCACATTAATAAGGAAAATGTTTCCTAAAAATGAAGTAGTTTGCTGCATGGTACACTGAATGATCAAGTGTTCATTATGCAAAACCCAAGTATTGTAATAACAACAGTAAGAGGGTAAGCATTATCACTATATCTTTGTCAACACTGAAGAATTTAATAAGTGGAAAAAGATATTTTCACTTCATATTTCTAAGTAGAACCTCAGGAAGAACTTTCCATGCAGCAGAGATCTAGATAAATAAGATGGAAAGTAGTGAGTTTCCCATCCTTAGAAGTCTTCAGAGCAGAGGTTGGAGACTCTGAGAGAAATATGATAAAGGAGCTCTATAGCAGGTGGAGAAGAAAACTTCTGTCCTAGAACAAAACCCTTGATCAACTCATGAGGAAATCACTGAACTGGGTAACCCAAAGGAGCCATCACCAGTCAACTCTTCCACTCCCAACCAGTTTCCTCTAATGATAACCCAGGAGAACTAACAAAGCCATATTGTTCTAGAAAGCCTAGAAAAATTCCAGTTTCCTTATGTTTATGAAATACATGCCATAAATCCTACTAACCAAACAATCCTTTATTTTGGCAAATTTGTAGACCACAAAATATGATTGCGAGCTGCCACTACGGCCAGGGGAGATTTAATGGTGTTACAGAGCAAATGCCAGGGCTCTGTGGAGTAAAGAAATCTATTTTCAGCTGGGATTCTCAGCCAGAAGTGTCTTCCCACTGAGAAGAGTGTGAAATGCCTGCCATCACCATGACTGTTGACCACTGGACACTCACTTCAAAGATGTAGAAGCAGAGAGGTAAAGCATGTCATCCCCTCCAGCCAAAAACCACCAGGAGCTCAACTGCAGTTGACAAGCGGGGTTTATTACAAATTGCATGGAGGGAGAATGCACACCAGAGGGAACCATTAACATCTCAGTAATAAAAAGTGTCAGAAAAAAAGCCTCTTAACAGGATGTAGGCTTTGGTTGGGTGATTCGGGGAAGAGTCCAGAAGAGCAGGGCTTTGTTCTAGATTGGATGCTGTCAGAAAGCAGGGACAAGTCCATGACTGAGTATCTCAATAATTCTTACCTATAAGTGGGATACACAGGAGCAGGAATAAAGTTGTAGCTGGTAAAGAATTAGCAGTCACTCATAAATGGTAATATTGGCAAAGACTAGAAAAAGTCATGCTAGACAGGAACAGACATTGTTCTTGGTCACACTAGGTGAGAATCGTTGTTGATTCTTTGTGCAGAAGACTTTGATGTTGATTTCAGAAATCGAAAGAATCATATTTTAGTTATTAAGCATGTCTAGATCACAGTCTAGATCAGGGATGGGGAACATTTTTTCTGCCAAAGGCTATTTGGATATTTATAACATCATTCGTTGGCCATACTAACTTATAAACTTAAAAATTAGCCTGCTATATTTGCTCAAACATTTAATTAACTCACCCCTAATGCCTTGGCAGGGCCAGACCAAATGATTTCATGGGCCTTATACGGCCTGAAGGCCGGATGTTCCCCACCCCTGTTCTAGACCATGGCTCTGGATATATTATTCAAATAATTTCTGTGCCCTCTTCAATGTTAAAGTACCTTTCCTGTGATCGTTTTGCAGTTACCTGGAATAGGGAAACTACCTATTTTGGTCAAGTTTAGGATTACCAGAGGGGTGAAAACAGGTAAAAGTCATTGCTTGCTTTTCAAACTATCTGTGGTGAAGAAACAGTTTCTTTTCTCCCCACTTGGTCTCATACTAATAATTTTGTAAATACAATAAAAACTAATTACTAGAAAAAATAAAGTAAAATAAACAAGACGCAAAACTTCAGCCCCATTTTTATTAGAACCAACACAAATATAATAACTTCCAAACTGCTATAAAAGTTTCTATATATTGTCTCACTTTCTACATTTATCTTGTCACAAACATTCAAAGAGGAATTAACCCCTATCCTCCTCAAACTATTTCAAAAAATTCAAGAGGAAGAAAGACTTCCAAGCCCTTTTTATGAGGCCAGTATTATCCTAATTCCAAAACCAGATAAAGACACTACAAAATAAAAAAATTACATGGCAATATCTCCAAAGAACATAGAAGCTAAAATCCTCAAAAAAATATTCAGATCCAGCAACACATTAAGAAGATCATACACCATGATCAAGTGAGATTTATTCCAGAGATGCAAAGCTGGTACAGTATTCACAAATCAATAAATGTGATTCATCACATAAATAAAATGAAGGCTAAAAATCACATGATCATATCAATAGATGCAGAAAAAGCATTCGACAAAATACAGCACCTGTTTATGATAAAAACTCTCAGCAAAGAGGAAATAGAGAGACTATACCTCAACATACAAACTTACAACCAACATCATACTCAATGGGCAAAGACTAAAAGTGTTTCCCTTAAGATAAGGAACACAACAGGGATGTCTGCCTTCACACTCTCATTCAACATAGTTACTGGAAATCCTAGCCACAGTGATCAGGCAAGAAGAAAAAATAAAAGGCATCAAAATTGGAAAGAAAGAAGTAAAACTGCCATTATTCACAAATGACATGATATTGTACACAGAAAACCCTAAATACTCCACCAAAAAAACTTCTAGATTTAATAAATGACTTTGGCAAAGGATACAAAATTATCATCCAGAAATCGATGGCATTTTTATATACCAATAATGAACTCTCAGAAAGAGAAACTAAACTAATAATCCCAATGACCATTGCAACAACAACAAAAAATAATATACCTGGGAATAAACTTAACCAAGGAAAACCATAGGACATTGAAAAAGGAAAGAGAGGAAGATACAAACAAGTGGAAGCATATACCATGTTCATGGATTAGAAGAATTAATATCATTCAAATGTCCATACTACCCAAAGCAATCCCTATTAAAAATGCCAATGGCATATTTCACAGATATAGAACATTCCAAAAATTAAGATGGAACCAAAAAAGACCCCAAATAGCCACAGCAATCTTGAGAAAGAACAGCAAAGTTGGAGGGATCACAATACCGGCTATCAAACTATACTATAAAGCCATTTAAATCAAAATAGCCTGGTACTGACAGAAGAATAGGCATATAGACCAATGGAACAGAACAGAGAACCCAGAAATCGACCCATGCCAATATGGTCAATTACTATTTGACAAAGGAGGCAAGAGCATACAATAGAGTACGATAGTCTCATCAATAAATGGTACTGGGAAAATTGGACAGGTACATGCAAAAAAAAGAAACTAGACCACAACCTTACACCATACACAAGAATAAACTCAAAATGGAAAAAAAAGACTTAAATGTAAGTCATAAAACTATAAAAGTCTCGAAACATGTCACATAACAATATTTTCACCGATACATCTCCTAGGGAAAGAAAAACAAAGAAAAGAAAAAAAAAATGGGACTACATCAAACTAAAAAGCATCTGCACAACAAAAAAGCCACCAACAAAATGAAAAGGGAACCCACTGGATGGGAGAACACATTCACCAATGGTATATCAGATAAGGAATTAATTTCCAAAATATACAAAGAAGTCATACAACTCAACACCAGGAAGACAAACAATCAAATTTAAAAATGACCAAAGAAGACAGACAGATGGCCAACAGACATATGAAAAAATGTTCAACATCACTAATCATCAGAGAGATGCAAATTAAAGTTACATGGAAGTGTCACCTCACACCTGCCAGAATGGCTGCCATCAATAAATCAACAAACAACAAGTGCTGATAAGGATGTGGAGAAAAGGGAACTCTAGTACACTGCTGTTGAGAATGCAGACTGGTGCAGTCACTGTGGACAATATGGAGTTTCTTCAAAAAATTAAAATGGAAATGCCTTATGATCCAGCATTCCCTCTTCTGGGAATATACCCTAAAAATCTCAAAACACCAATTAGAAAGAATACATTTACCCCTATGTTCATAGAGCATTATTTACAATAGCTAAGATCTAGAAACAGCCCAAGTGCCTATCAATAAATGAGTAGATAAAAAAGCTGTGGTATATTTACACCATGGAATACTGTGTGGCTGTAAAAAAAAAAAAAAAAAGAGTGTTTTATGCTAAGGGAAATAAGCCAGTTAGAGAAAAACAAATATCACATGATCTCACTTATATGTGGAATCTAATGAACAAAATAAACTGACAAACAAAATAGGTCCAGAGGCATGGATGCATGGAAAAGACTGAGAGATCTCAGAGGGCTGGGAGCAGGAGGGGATGGGATTAGAGATTAACCAAAGAACATATATGCACATATGCATAGCCCATGGACACAGACAATAGTGTGGGGAAGGCCTGGGGAGGGGTGGGGGCTTGGTGTAGGGGGGCAAAGTGGAGGTTAGTGGGGGACAACTGTAATACTATCAACAATAAATAAAAAACAAAATAACTAACTAAATCAATAAAATAAATTAGATAAAAAAATTTTAAATGCTGAATTAAATTTTATACTCAATATAATTTAGTTATAACTATTATAAAATACCTTTTATAAAACTTATTTCCATTTTACAGCTTAGCAGTACTAATTCAAGCTCTCTCTGTGAGTACTTTAAACTTCAATGACTTAGCTAATTCAGGTCTATTCAGCCTTCATGAAGAATAAGAAGAATTTGAAAGATTCCTCATGTCTTTAAACCCCAGAACATGGTCCAACCCCAAATACAAGGGTATGGATCCTAAACTAATGGGATCCAACTTGTAGAGTCAGACCTGCCACACATATTCTATTCAGTTCTTGCATGCTTTTAAAATTCTACAGAACATCCTGAGGTAGTATAAGACTGAAAACTAAAGCCTAAAACAATGAACTCACCAAAATTTGATAAAACATGGTATCCTAAATCCTTTGGGTGTATCTTTGGCATAGAGAGGATATTGCACAGTATTCATGGTACTGGTGGAGGACCAAGGTAGAATAATTATAAGCAGGAATGTAAGGAATATTTTGAGAACTCTTAGAAGCAGTGGCAAAACAAAGGGAATAGCTCTGAACTCCCAAGAAACAGCAGCCTGGCAACCATAGAAAGGAAAAATGGTTGCTCTTTTTTAAACAAAGACTTGGAGTCAACTGTGGATAGAAAAGGCATAAACATTGACACTCTTTTCAAATAACAACTGGGGATACAACACAAGTAAAAATATTTCACATCTGCAGAGTGTACAAAGAAGGGTCAGTTACTATTGGATTCAACCATAAAACTAAAGAGCAATATATGGGTATTTTACTTCAAGATAAAGGAAAAAAATGAATCAAAGCTACCATACAGAAACAACTACATCTTGTGTTCATAAAATGCTATTTGAACAAATTGTGACATTAAGATCTGCTCATTTCCCATTTTAGCATTCTGTGGGGAAGTGAAAAAATGCTTTCAAAATACTTTCTTTAAGAAAATATCCAAAGTTTCCACATAAGAAGTGTAATACTATCATTTTGGAGGAATCTATGTTTCTTTAGAAAGTTTTCAGAATGCTTTGAAAGAAATAAGGAAATAAAATTCCCCAATGTAACACAAGTGAAGACATAAGCAAAAAATATTAAAATAGCTGTCTTTTGTTTCTTGGAATAATGTCTTCATGTCAAAATTGAGCCAAAGCACACATCTTTGACAGTAAAATGTGTTCTACTGCTTCCTCCTGAATTTAAAGTATTATAATGAGGCTTCCTTTCCACCTCTACCTTCCAAACCATGCTGGAGCCATGGTACACTCCCAAACACCTACAAACATACACACACACGAGGGAATGAGTCTTACCAGACCATCACAGTTGTTAATGGCAACAGAGGTTCCCGGAATGTCCATGATGTCACCAACGTAAGCACAGTTGGTCTGCAAAGGCTCCGTTTTCCAGATTCTTTCGGAAGCACTTCCTGGTTGACGATCATTAACAGGGTCGGTTATATTCCCAGGCGCCGGAGATGTTTCTTGCCATTCCACAACAGCCCCAGGAGCTATGAGCTGAGTGTTGGGTTTTAGTCGCAGATGAAAATCTCTTCCAAATGCCGTGATATTAAAGAACAATTGCTCAGAGTTGGGAGACACGTCCCTTGTTGACCTCTTTTTGTGATTTGCAGAAAGAATATGAGAGAGATAGTGTCCTTCTAGATTTGTGCTGACTGGAGTCACCAGCTCATACTCTTTGTGTCTCTTTATTGG
>NW_005873586.1:0-22348 GCF_000147115.1 Myotis lucifugus | reverse complement strand
TGCTAAATATTTGACTTGCCAGCTAAAAGTTTAAGGTTCGGATTGAATTGGGAGAAATTGTGTAGTTGTGGTAGCTAGATACCTAAAATGTAGAAATTTTTGAGAAAATAAATTTGACTTTCTCTGAAATAATTAGGAATTCAAAATATGCTGCTTATTGGTCTGATTAAAAAGAGGATTAACTCTGTGATCTCAATGGAAATTCTTAAAACCAGTTTAAATTTAATTGCAGAGATCAAATCTATAACCATGCCACTTTTAAATTTTGTCATTTGTGGATAGCTTTATTCTGATGCATTTGTAGGTATATTATATGTTTGGGAAAAAAAAAAAAGGGGGACTCTGACTTAATCTAAATTGCAGGCTTGTAAACAGGTCATATTTTTCAACTGGATGAAGATTTATAGAACTTCAAGGAATAACTGAATTCAAAACCTACTGGCAAATAATCAGGATAAACAAAAATAACTATGGGACTAAATGAATTAAGGATAATTATTCTTATGACTGTTTAAAATATTGTTGACTTTTAAATCTTTTGTTTCCCAAATATAAGGAAAAGTAAAGAGCAGACATTCTGCATTGTAGAAACTAACAAAATTGATAACAGATTCATTTCACAGTGCACTCCCAGGCGACGAAGATTTCAAAGATCATGGCTTACAACCAGGAGATTTGGTGTGTTGGAAAAGACACCAAATAAAAGACTCTCCAACGGGGGTCTTTTAAGGTATTACTAACTAACCCATATGCAGCTAAACGTAAAGGAGTTAGCTCTGGATTCACATTTCTCATTTGAAAAAGGCACCTGACTGTGAATGGACATCTACTCCCATCTCTGACACCCATCTCCATCTGCAATGGAGATAGGAGAATTTTCAAGGGCGAGAAACAGCTGAGGCCTTTCGAGGACGAGAAGTCGCTGACCACAGAGAGACAGACAGCTATCCCAAGATGACGTCAACAAGGCCTGTATACTCACAAACTGATAATTGCTAGCTGTGGTGATTCAAAGTTTTAATGGAGAATGTTATCTGTCTTTATTGTTTAAGTATATGTCTTTGTTGTTTAAAATTGTTTAGCTAGTGAAATTTTTGTTTGTGTCTCTAAAAAAAAAATGATGAATGTATTGCTAATCTGAGGAATGTTAATTACTTACATGTCACCTTAAAAATTAATTAAGGCTCAGAGTTCTAACTACTGGAATGTACAGCTTTGGTGTGATGAAGAAAGGTAAAGAAATACTTAATGGAAGGTCTGAGGCATGGTTATGCATTTTTGAAGGACATAGAAAGAAGGTTTGAAGGCTAACCTGAAAGAATGAAATTTGTAAAGATTGTGTATGTAATAAGAAGAAAAAGATAAATGTTAAAAGAAAGTTGAATGCATGATAGGCCAGTAAGCTGGGACAAGTAGAATAGGGAAACTAAGCAAAAATCCTGTCTTCCCTAAACCAAAGACATTTGGAGTAAATGCTTTGCATTTGCCTCCCTAAACAAAGGTTAAATCGTTTATGTCAATCTGATTAGTGTCATTTGTTGTCCACGCCCAGGGACAAATGAAGTTAGAAAATAAGCCTTATTTTGATTAGTTCTTTCATTCAGGAGGAGCTAACCCGGTCCCTCCCTGCAACATGAATGATAAAATGTATGTTAAGAAATTTTAAAATTGCTCAAAACTCGCTGCCTTGGGTCCAGTTCTGCATGTGTAAGAAGGGACAGAGTAAGGTTTAGTAGCAGGAGTGGAGAGGCAGGCAGGGCAGGAGCAGGCCAAAAGAAGCTGGCAAGGCCATCCAAACCACCCAGCCGCTATTGGCCAGAGCCGCCTGAGGCAGACCTCCTCGGACTGGCAACAGCTGACTCTGACTAGGACAGGCTGGGCTCTTTCCAACTGGGCCCCCATGAACCGATGGTCGAAATGAAAATCGGGGGCCAGACTGTGAACTTTATGGTTGGTACAGCAGCAGAGCACTCGGTAGTTACTCAGAAGGTAGCTCCCCTCTCAGGACAGGAAGTCACCATTATTGGAGCTACCGGGACCACAGCTGCAGACTGTTCTGCCGCCCCCGCCGATGTCAGTTAGGTGGCCATCAGGTGGTTCATGAATTCCTGTATTTGCCAAATTGCCTGGTCCCTCTAATGGGCAGAGACCTTTTAGCCAAAATGAAAGCAGAAACCACTTTTGCCCCAGATGGCTCAGCACAGCCCTGCCTAGGTGAAGAAACCTCTTCAATGATCCTGCCCTTAGCAGTGCCGAGGGAGGAAGAATGGAGACTTTATACCCCCCCAGCCAAAGGCCCCCACATCTGTTCCTGTCAGGCCCCCATCAGGGGACTTAGATGATGTTCCTGTTATCTGCTCAAGAGCCCAAGACTGTAAAGATACTTGTTCACTAAAAAGATGTAAGTATGTTTGTAAACTCCTCTGTCTGTTTGTTTACTGGGAACTTTGATTTTCTATGTGATATTCTGTGCTGGGTTGGAATTTTAGAATTCTAGTCTGATTGGGACATTTAAGGATGGGGCTCACAGTTCCTCAAGGCAAAGACTTAATGGGCCTTTCCCCCTGCCTGTGAAGAAAGATAATGGGCCTTGAAATCTGTAAAAATAGACGAGAATGAAGCTGGTCAGGCCCCACCCCCTATCATTCCTGACTTTCTTGCTGCAAGAATTGTCTCTTTTCTTGAGAGGGCTCCAGAGGGCGCACGAGGACATTTGGCTGCGCCTCGGCGCCACCCAGGCAAAAGGCACCTCCTGGAGCCTCGATGGAAAGGTCCCTACACCCAACTCCGTGGTGCTGACGACCCCCACCGCTCTCAAGATAGACAGCGTCGCGACCTGGGTCCATCACACCCACGTCCGGTCAGCGGACCCATCCATGATCCGGAAAGACTTCGTCAAGCTACGGCGTGATCGACCTGCCTGATGCTGGTAACATTGAATAGACTTAGATAATGCCTGCATCTTCATGGACATGGCTCCAAAGAGACAAGGACAATTTATAGAGTCACATGTTTAGTAGCAGAAGATGTGGCTGCCTAAAGCGGCCATGATGCCTATATTATGTTTCATTGTGTTGATATGTCACATTAACCTTTAATTCTCTTGCAGGTTTAAATGTATGTTGACTGTCCTGGAAGGGTACTATGTGGGGTGAACCCCAAAAAGTAAAGGGTGCCTAGCTGCCAAGAGGGCAGGTGCCCACCTGGGCAGGGAACAGTGCCCATCAGGTTTTGGTCAGGTTTTGGTCTCTGTTGAGAGACAGCTAACAGTTGGCAGCCTGTGTACTGCTTGCAGGCCTTTATGACCATGCCCATGTCAGGGGTAGTCTGAAAAAAAAAGCCTGTTTAGAGTGAAAAGTCTGAGACATAGTTATACATAGAAAGAAAGTTTAATGCCAACAATTAAAAGGAATTGGCAAGGAAAGTCAGAAAATCTTAGAGTAGATCAGTATATCTTTCTTCTTATGTAATTCCTCCGAAATTTGGCGATGCTAACATGGCAATACGTTTCTTTGCATAGATTCAATAAGACCGGTTCCTAATAGTGGTTTTATTAACGGAAAACTTTGACTGGAGTATCATGTTTTAAAGAGCCCTGTCTAAGCTCTAAAGACTTGAAGCCAGTAAAAATGCCACGAAGGAAGCCTGGTATTCTGCTTGGAAGCCCTGAAGATGGCTGGCGCTGGAGTGTCAGGCCGATGCCCTACCATCACTGGCGGTTGGTAAGAGTAAAAGGGGAGCAGTAGGGATGCCTCTGCATTCCTGCGGAGCCCCCACACGCTCTGGGCCGCAACAAGTAGGAGGGCTACTGAGATGGGCTTAAAGCCTGGAGCGTGGGCTCAGGTGGAATTGCTACAGGTGAAGAATTCACCTAACTCAGCAGATACTGCAGGCGGGCCTGATGGCAGCTGGGTGGCGTGGCTTCCTGGCCCTACGGGGCACATTAAGATTCAACCATGAAATTCCAGCAAAGGTAGTCAGTTACCATTCTTGTTGTGTTTATGCAAACATCAGGACAGTAGATAAATTAATCTTAATTTGGCTTTTTGATAGGCATGAAGGAATTTCAAGAAGAATGCTGCTTTTATGCCGATCATACAGGGGTAGTAGAGGAGTCCATGACCAAACTTCGGCAGCGGCTGGCCGAGCGACAAAAGGAAAGGGAGGCGCAGAAAAGTTAGTTTGAATCTTGGTTTACACAGTCGCCATGGTTAACAACCCTGTTGTCAGCAATCGCAGGACCGCTCATAATCCTGCTGATAATCCTCTCTATAGGACCCTGTATTATAAATAAAATTCTGGAATTCATACAACAGAGGGTAGGGGACATTAAACTCCTTATTATCAGGCAACAATACTCAGCCTTAGCTGAGCCTGAAGGTCTCTAAGATTAGAAACCGTCCACAGAAAAAGGGGGGAATGAGAGGCGCCAATATAATCAGGTCAGGAGGGTCAGAAAAGGCAGATGGAACAAACGGCACCAGGGTAATCAGGAAGGTCAGAAGGGGCAGATGTAATAAACAACTTTTATGGGAGACAGCTGCAGCCAGGGAGGTTACGGGAGATGGCTGCAGAACAAACAACCTGATAAGAAACCAGACAGGCATTAACTCACTTAGAAAGCCAGATCATTAGTAAAAAATTCCAAACTACATTCCCTCCCCACCGAAAGCAGATAGATGTACGTTGTATGGCGCCAGATCTCCAATGGAATGACCCCAGGTTACTTCCCCCGTTTGCTGAAAAAGTATATAACCTGTGCTTAAACTCTTGGTCGGGGCTTGCAGCCGCTACTCTGTGCTCAGAGTAAGCTGTGAGCCCCAGCATGTTGGAAACAATAAACCCTTTGCTATTTGCATGAGAAGCGTCTCTTGGTTCTTTGTGACAGCGGCTTGCGTCCAGGGCGTTACACAAGAAGGGTCCATAGAGGCATGAGGCCAGTATATAAAGTTCAAGGACGGGCAAGACTTGTTCGTGACAACAAGTCAGCACCCTGCTCGCCGCCGGGGCCTGAGCTGGTGGCGAGGAATTGGGGAAAGAGGCAGGAGGGGCCTGCTGAGGTGGCGGGGATGTTCTCTTGATCTGAGAGGTGTTAGGTTAGGTGGCTCAGGAGGCGGCGCAAGAAATAGAGAGTCCAGTGAATCAGAAAAGAAAGGAAAGGAAAAGGTTTATTTCTGCGTCCCCAGGAGACCCACGTACCCCAAAGACAGGGCACATGGATTCACACCAACAAGGAGGGGGGCGCTTTTTCTACACTGCGGTTGGGTGAGGGGCGGGGACACGAGCTGAGGCATTCAGCCGAGGAAATCTCAGCTGCAGGGGGGCCAGCCAGGTATTCAGGAATGAGTCAGCATCCGCGTGGGGGTTGGTGTTGATTCAGGGAGAAGCCAGTATCTGTGTCTGGCATGCTGATCTGCCAGACATGCCAGGGGGAGTCCACTATCTCGTCACATGTCTGCATGTATCCGATCCTGGGCTCTCTCCGACCTAAGAGGAGTTACATGGCGTCCACCAAGATGTAAGCTTAAGGTTCTGCATTTTACTGCATGTTCATTGTGCCTTAATTTAAGAAAAAATTATCTGGTGAGACCCATTAAATATCAGCCTAACCTCACACTTACAGGAAACAACCGAGCCCCGAGAACTGAGTAACTCGATTCAGACTTGGAAGTTGGGTGGAATTGCAAGCTGGCCTGTCCGGCTGGAGGCACAAGCGGCCCCCAGCAGGAGCAGGTTAACGAAGCTCAGTTCTGCCCGTGGTGGGGAAGGCCTTCCTCCCAATGTCACAGCGGCAAGCTCAGAGCACCGAACGCTAGCTCTGAAGGAAGAGAGAAAGGAAGGGTGGTTCCTGGAAACGTGCCCCAGGTTCCTTCGGTGGCACCTCTCAACTCCCCGCCTTTGTGGGCACCTCGGGACCAGGAAGTGCCCTCCGGGACCTGGGATGGCCCCTGGCTGAGCTGCCTTCCCGCTGCTCTTCCTTCTGGCAGCATCAGGAAGGCGTGTCCTGGCCCAAAGCTGGCCTCTCTGCCCAGTCCCCTCGGGACATAGGAGCCGGCACAGGAGGCCCCTTCCTTTGCCTGAACATACACGTGAGGTCCTCCCCCTCCTTCCCCATTGTTTTCCTATTCCCTCTGGGCTTCCTTCTCCTCCTTCTGGATGAGGGGCTTCCTTCTCTTTATTTTGTAAATATAGACCTTCCGCTGTTCCCAGCTCCTCATTCTATGGAAATGCACCTGTTGCAGCTTTTCAGCTCCCCATTCTATGGAAATACACCTTCTGCTCTGCAGCCCTGTGCTTCCTCCATGGTCCCCTTAATTTCTAAACTTTCCTAAACCTGTCTTTTTCACCCCCCAAAATTATGTTTCAGTAGTACCATTAATGAAAACAGTGAATGAAGGAGGAAGAGTAAGTTTCCCTGAATATGGATTTAATTTTTCACCCATTCAATCTGAAATGCCAGATAAGCATGTAGCTTGGAAGACTGGTATGTGTTGAGAACAAATTTGTCATAAATATATGAAATTTAGAGCAATGAAAGAAGACGGCAAGAAAAAGTGAACGAAGTGAGAATGAATGTAGGCCTCTAAAAACCTTCCAACATCTAAATTAAAGGTTTTTTCGTTTCAATGCTCACAAAGCCCACTGAGACTCTGCAGGCAGCCACGTCTTCACCTCTGTCAAAGCCACACCTGCACGTTTGCACGCAGTTTAGAGGAGAGGCACAGGCCTCGTGATGCCCATCGGTGTAAGGCCTCCTGGGTTAAGAGAGGAGGGCAGAGCAGGACACCCTGAAAGCAATGGCCACGGAGATGAGAGAACCGCCAAATAGCGCTGCTGCGGAGGAGGGCGTAAGAGGACGTTGCAGCCAGCTGAGCCCAGACCAGGCAGGGCCGTGTGCCTCCGGCTGAGAACTTTGCTTGGTCCTAAGGGCCATGAACAGGGAGTGAAGTTTTAGACGACATTGTCTATAACACTTCATTTGATCTCATGAAAAGGAACCCCAGGACCAACTACATCAATGATGCTAAAATGAATCACTGTCTTTCTCCCTCATGAGAAAAGGTGATGTATCCGTGCTCTTTGTATTTCCTCTGAGAGTAGGAAAACCGTGATCCATTCATAAAAAGGTTCCCTGACATTCCAGTGAATCCCTAGGCCCAGCGTTTTCTGAGGGGGGTTCCTTAAGGCCGGAGCGGGCGGGAGAGCTGGCCAAGTGGCTTGTTTCCCAGAGAAAAGCGGGAAACGGCAAAGGACAGCATACACTGCCCCCCGGAAGCGCAGGAGCACATCACACAGGCCAGATACACAAGGTGTACGTTTACGTGGTCGCAAAAAACCCAAAGCTTCCATCTTCATAGAAAGGCAGGTTTATTTCGATAGAGACATGCTAAATATAAAGGGCTGAAATAAATGAATCATCGTTAACATAAAATAATAGAACATTTTAATAAAAATTAATATTTTATCTTGAACATTAACTTACTAGACACTGAATAACTGCACAGATTAATAAGCGTAACGCAAATAAACCCATTTTTCTGGTTCTCCGAAAGCGAAATGTTTCCTGTTGCGCACACCAAACAAGTCAGTACAAGACTAATGAGCCCTAACCGGTTTGGCTCAATGGATAGAGCGTTGGCCTGCGGACTCAAGGGTCCCAGGTTCGATTCCGGTCAAGGGCATGTACCTTGGTTGCGGGCACATCCCCAGCAGGGAGTGTGCAGGAGGCAGCTGATCGATGTTTCTCTCTCATCGATGTTTCTAACTCTCTATCCCTCTCCCTTCCTCTCTGTAAAAAATCAATAAAATATATATTTTTAAAAACAGACTAATGACATCGCAATCAGCTGCTAAAATATTTGCTGCAAATATTAGTGGAGAGAAATGGTGCTCCTGCGCGTAAGGCGCATACGGGAAATGAATGCAGCATGATTATAGTAACCAGTCATTAGTGAACGCTGTAGTTCATTATTAATAATCTATACTAATAAAAGGGTAATATGCTAAGTAGACCAGATATCTTCTGGACATTCTTCTGGACAAAGCCACAGTGGCAGGGGCCAAGGCAGAAGCTGTTAGGGGCTATCAGGCCGTCAGGGGGGCAGTTAGGGAGCGATCAGGCAAGCAGGCAAGCAGGCAGGCGAGCGGTTAGGAGCCAGCGGTCCCAGATTGTGAGAGGGATGTCCAACTGCCAGTTTAGGACCGATCCCCCAGGGCCTAAAGTGGCACTCAGACATCCCCTGAGGGGTCCCGGGTTGGAGAGGGTGCAGGCCCAGCTGAGGGACTCCACCTCATGCCCGAATTTCGTGCACCGGGCCTCTAGTCCTATATAATAAAAGGCTAATATGCAAATAGACTAAATGGCAGAACAATGGAACAGCTGGTTGCTATGATGTGTACTGACCACCAGGGGGCATGCCCGAACATGGCAGGCACTGGCTGCATCAGGATGGTGGAGCTGGTGAGTGGGGGCACCAGACCAAGACAGGCCGCTGGTCGCAGTCATCTGGGCGAGCCTCTGGTGGTTACTGAAAATTCTTTGCTCCTGTGCACCACAGTCCCTCCCAGCATGCGTGTGCACCTGCTGCTGGCCTCCAGCGCCAGCCCCGATTGCTCGGTGCCGTCATGGGGTGCGAGCGGGCAGCGACTGCCGGCCCCGATTGCCCCTGAGGGCTTCTTCACCTCCCCCACTGAAAGGCGATCAGGCCTGGCAGCCACTGGTCGCACCCGCTGCTAGTGCTGGCTGCGGGTGCGAGCAGGGCCAGCACCATCAGTGGGTGTGAGAGGTGGTGGCCGGAGCAGGACTGCAGCAGATAGGGGACCTGGGCTGCAGCAGGAGGGGCTGGGCGGGGTTAAGGAGGATGGGCCGAGACCCGTCCCTGTGCCCACCGCAGCCTCATGGCCCACAGTTCCTTTCAAGGTGCACGGATTCGTTATGTATAACAGGATATTGTAAAAATTAAGTTACTAAATTTTTATTAAAACCTTTCTACATACCATTATATTGGCTGGGCTACAAAAATATTCATTGTGGGCCACATGCGGTCCACAGGCTGAGAGTTTGACATGCTTGGCTTAAATGAATCAGACAGCATGGAGCAATCAGGAGAGAAATCGCCTTCTATGATCTCTCTGACCATTTTTAATTATTGAAGCTAAAAATATGAATGAATACTCTATTGCAGCGGTTCTCAACCTGTGGGTAGAGACCCCTTTGGGGGTCGAATGACCCTTTCACAGGGGTTGCCTAAGACCATCGGAAAACACATATTGAATATATAATTACATATTGTTTCTGTGAATAATCACAATGCTTTAATTATGTTCAATTTGTAACAATTAAAATACATCCTGCATATCAGATATTTACATTACGATTCATAACAGTAGCAAAATTACAGTTATGAAGTAGCAAGAAAAATAATTTTATGGTTGGGGGTCACCACAACATGAGGAACTGTATGAAAGGTTTGCGGCATTAGGAAGGTTGAGAACCACTGCTCTATTGCATAAGCATGAACCAAAGTTAACCAACCTTACCACTCCTTTATATTATACTAGTGACCCAGTGCACAAATTCCTACACATTGAAAAAAATCTACTTATACAAAAACCATAAGTGGTGTTCATCACATACAGACGAACAGCGACTGAGCAGAAGGAAGTCAGTCCTACAGGAGTTGTCCTGGCAACGGCTTCACCCTCCCCCAGGCTGTTTCCTGGAGCTGTTTCCTGTA
Source organism: Myotis lucifugus (assembly GCF_000147115.1). Classification (NCBI taxonomy): domain Eukaryota; kingdom Metazoa; phylum Chordata; class Mammalia; order Chiroptera; family Vespertilionidae; genus Myotis; species Myotis lucifugus. Next base: position 12,611 of record NW_005873586.1, on the reverse strand, counting down.
AGGGCAGAGTTTGAGGCAGGAACCTGCCCTGGGAGCATGGAGGCAGATCTTTCTAAAGTGTGCCGCGCCAGCATGGGGTGAACCTGAGTGGGGCGGCTGAAAGGCTTAGAAAAGACAGACAAAAGAATGAAAGCCAGGTCTCGGTGGGACACTGCTTCTCTGAGAGAAAGCAACCACGCCCACAGCCATGCCTTTATTTTATAGCAGATGCTATGAGGCAAAGTAAGGGCATGACCAAGATGTTTACAAACATTCTCCTGGGTTTCAATCCTACTCAACTACATGCACCTGAACTCTATCAAGCCCACATCACTCGGGCACATGGGGCCACATGTTGGGACCATAGGTTCAAGCTTACAACTACAGCTGTTGGCTATAATTGTGCTGGGAGGGCCCTGCCCTCTAAGCTGGGACTTGCTCGTGACTATGAGAGGACTGTGCCCTCTCATCAGTCCAAGGCTTGAACCTGTCCAAAACACTGTAGCAGCTCCCCACAATAAAGTTTTAATTCTGTTTATTTGTTACTAATGTTGGGGCCCCACCCCATAACAACAAAACAAAGGAAAATTTCCCCATTGAATTTCTGAATAGTATTACTCCTTCAGGAATGCCATGTCATAAATTAAAATTGAAAGTGGGTGCAATCATTATGCTATTGAGAAATCTTTTTTTTTTTAAATATATTTTATTGATTTTTCACAGAGTGGAAGGGAGAGAGATAGAGAGTTAGAAACATCGATGAGAGAGAAACATTGATCAGCCGCCTCCTGCACATCTCCCACTGGGGATGTGCCCGCAACCCACGTACATGCCCCTGACCGGAATCGAACCTGGGACCCTTCAGTCCGCAGGCCAACGCTCTATCCACTGAGCCAAACCGGTTTCGGCTGCTATTGAGAAATCTTAATAGTAAATGGGGTCTTTGTAATGGTACCAGATTTATTATCAAAAGATTACGACCTAACATTATCGAAGCTGAAGTATTAACAGGATCTGCAGAGGGAGAGGCTGTTCTGATTCCAAGAATTGATTTGTCCCCATCTGACACTGGCCTCCCATTTAAATTGATTCAACGACAGTTCCCGTGATGCCAGCATTTGTGATGACTATTAATAAATCACAAGGACAAACTCTAGACAGAGTATGCATGTTCCTACCTGAACCCGTTTTTGCACATGGTCAGTTATATGTTGTTTTCTCTCGAGTTTGTGATGTTACAGTTAAAGTTCTAAGTACTTCATCACAAGGGAAATTAGTCAAGCACTCTGAAAGTGTTCTCACTCTTCATGTGGTGTACAGGGAGATATTAGAATAAGTTTAATCACTTTATCAGTCATTGTTTGCATCACTGTTGTTTTTATGTCATGTTTTTGTTGTTTTCATATCATGTTTTTGTCGTTTTTATGTCATGCCTCTGTTGTTGTTATATCCTTTTGTTACTGTTTATTTATTAATAAATTTATATATTATTTTCATATACATTTTACTAATTTCCTTTCATCTCTCACACTTCTATTATAGAGAAAGGGCAAATAGCAATGTTAAAATATATCTGCTAATTAATTCCTTTTTAAAAAATATATTTTATTGATTTTTACAGAGAGGAAGGGAGAGGGATAGAGAGTTAGAAACATTGATGAGAGACAAACATCGATCAGCTGCCTCCTGCACACCCCCCACTGGGGATGTGCCCACAACCAAGGTACATGTCCTTGACCATAATCAAACCTGAGACCCTTGAGTCCGAAGGCCAATGCTCTATCCACTGAGCCAAACCAGTTAGGGCAATTAATACCCTTTTAATGTGCACGAATTTCGTGCACTGGGCTACTAGTTAATTAGAAGAGATATTTTAATATTGCTATTCGCCCATTCTCTATAATAGAAGTATCAACCAAATTCACGATTGACAATGACAGATAGAAACATACGCATGCGACTGGCACCAGCAAGAGCTTTCTATGTACCATGCATGCGCGAGTCAACTTACCTTTTATAGATATAGAATAAACTTGCTTAATTAGACCTACTTTCTGATGTAGCTAAACTTTTTTCCAGTCAGTGAAGCACCCTAACTTCTCTTTCAGGTGATTGTCAGCAACACAGCAATAAATATCAACACAAAGCAGGTTATATTTTGGATCACGCAGGGAGAACAAAGGGTAAAATATTTAACTGCAGCAGTGTCTGACTATATTCTGCGCAGTGAGAAAACCTGAAGTCATTTTCAAGGTCCACCATTTCTTCTCTTCAGTTGGGTCAAGTTTCTAAGCTTTCTAAATCTCCATTTTCCGGCTAATGAAAATAAAATAGGATTCCACCAAGTCTCCTATCTACCTACTCCAGGACTTCTGTGCAGATCAAATGAGATGAGGCATGAGAAAATGCTCCACAGACATTTGGTTAAAGTGTGAAATGTTTCTACTTGGCTATGAAGCAAGTTGTCATAGTGACCGGACCAGTGGTCACTTAGCATATTAGCCTTTTATATATATAGACTAGAGGCCTGGTGCATGAAATTCATGCAGGGGGGGGGGGGGGGGGTCCCTCAGCCAGGCCTGCACTCTCTCCAATACAGGAACCCTCTCACAATCCGGAACCACTGGCTCCTAACCGCTCACCTGCCTTCCTGCCTGATGCCCCTAACTGCTCCCCTGCCGGCCTGATTGCCCTAATTGCTCTCCCCTCCTGGCCTGATCCCCCTGACTGCCTAACTGCTGCCTTCCCCCTTCTGCCTTCTCCTGTGGTATCTTCTCTCAAGGCCTCTGCAAAAGGGACCTCGGCGCTGGACTGGCCCTCACAGCCGCAGTGGTTTTGTCTAGAAGAATGTCCCAAAGGACGTCCGGAAGATGTCCAATCTAATTAGCATATTACCCTTTTATTAGTATAGATTGCTTGAACTTATTCATATGTTAACAGCAATGATAATTCAGACTGGAAAGGAGAATTCTCACTTGTATTTAACTATGAATTCTGACTGAATAAAGCTACAAATAGGAGGAGCAGACAACACTCTGAGGAGGCAGCCACTCACATCAGTGCTCAGCGACCTGGAAAGAGAAGATAAGAAAACGAGATCCGGTGAACTTACATAGACTGTGAGGTGTCCTGAGGGGCCACAAAGGACTGGTGGGTGAGAAAGTTCAGGGTGCAAAGCCAAGAGTCAGAGAACCAGGACCTGGATTCCAGGCCCTCCCCAGTGCTCAGAGTACAGCTCCCTGCTTACAAGGGCCTCACTGTGCCCTGGGGAGTATGACCTGTAACTTCACTTATCATTCAATGGCAGCAGGACGATGAGCGGATGTCTATGAGAGGAATGTAAGTATTGAGAGGAAAGGGATTACCCAAACAAAAAATGGTCAAAGTTCATAAAAATATTACTTACACTGCTCTTCTCAGGAGTCCTGGGAGGTTGGAAAAGTCAGTTCACTGAAGCTCAGAACAAGCAATGTAACGAGCACTTTGAGAAGAGCATGGCCAGCACCTCGCTGTTGTTCTGCATGGAGCTCTAGAAACCAGAGCTTGGGAACGTGACCTGCTCTCCTGGGCTCTGTGAGGTAGAGGAGCGTGCTGCTTCCACAGGCCACTGGCGGCTTCCTCGACCTCCTGGAGGTCTGTGAACAATGCCTGGACATTCTTACTCTTGAATGTATGATTTGCTCATTTGGATGAGCCCAATGTGACTGCATTTACCCAGCACACATATCCAGCATTTCCCTTCTCTCTCTGCAGGTTGTGAGTGTTCAGATTAACTTCAGTACACAGCATGTAACATACAATATACATTTAATAATTTGTTCCATCTACATATCCTCTTCCCATCTTCTGTTATAATTAGAATTGGAAAGTTTCTTTCAAAAGTTCTGTACAATACAATCCTACCTAGAAAAAAGGCCAATTCCATTCACTTGATGACAGACACGTACTGAGTGCCTTACTCATGCTGGGAAATGGAAAGCATCAAAGGGTGACAAACAAGGCTCCGTCCCCCAGGAAGGGTGCAGCTAGGAGTGAACCGGACAGGAAGGTCCTGCTGCCCCGAGTGAGTCAATGTGAAGAGACAGGCTGAATCTTTGTGGTGTTTTACTCACATGGCCCATGATCCGAGAGGAGCAGGCGTAATACCCTGAAAGAAAGCGCTCTGACATTTCATTTCAAACCAGCCCTTACCACAGGGTTAGAGGGTGGGAAAAGTCTAACACTAGTGATTCCCAGGGTCTGTTTTCTACCATCCTCCTTGCAAAGATGGGCCCGGGAACCTGCAAAGATGAGCCCAGAATGTGGTCTCCCTTGAGATAGGCCCTGCCTTTGACCAGCATTTAAAATGTATCTTCTTCTCTGAGTAATGGCCCCACCTGGGCTCATGGCCACTTTATCTTTTCAGCCCTGCTTGTCTTTTTGCAGCACGTCCTCCAGTGCCCCAGGGTCTGCAAGAATAATCCCTTTTCTACAGCTAATATAGTGAACTAGTGGCCCGGTGCACGGATTCCTGAACATTGAAAGGAAATTAGTTAGAAGGTGGCTGGCAGGGCGGGACTGGGTGAGATGGGATGGACACACCCTGGAGCCAACCTCCCATGGTCCCTCCCTGGCTGGCACACCTGGGTGGCACCGCAGCTCAAAGGGTGTCTATGGTCACCGCAGCTCGGCGGTAAACCAGATTCGGGGCTGACAGTGCCCCAGCAACAACATAACCCATGGCCGAAGGTGGAATTGCATGGCCCTGCGAGGAATCGGGCTCCCTCCTCTCTGGTTCCGGTACGTCACCTGAGAACCACTGCTGCCAAGTCACTGCAGCTCCTGCATTGAGTGTCTTCCCCCAGGTGGTCAGTGCGCATCATGGCTACTGCTGGTCAGATGGTTGCTTAGCCTTTTATATACATAGATAGCTTATTAAACAACTGAGATTCTATTCTTATAGCTGCCCTTCCCCTAACGGCTAGAACTGTAGCCTCGGCCCAAGTGAACTGTATTTCAAACAAACTGGTGATACCGGAACTGAGAGCAGGAATTGTTCCTGGGGTCTCATCTCCCGGGAGGGAGATTCACATGGGCTGCCCCCAAGCCTTCTGCTCTCCCCTTATGTCAGCTAACGTTGCTCCCTGTGGTGCCTCTCTCTGATTGGTTCCTGGCCTTTTAGAAACATTTTATCACTTGCAAGAAAATGTTTGTCACTTGTAAGAAAAACATCCTTATTTCAAAACACCCTGTGTTTCTGCTACCTGTCATGTTTTCCTGCCCTCCTGTTGCCTGCAAAACACATTTTTGGTTTGTTTCAGCCCATTCCTTCTCTCCCACCCTCCCCTCTCCACCCAATTCTGCTCTAACTCCTTTCACTCTGGTGCTCACTTCATGGGCTAAGAGCTGCACTGGGTCATAGAGATGCGGGAGTTTTGGACTGGAACGTGCAGTGTCCCTCTGGGCAGGATGGTCCCTGGGTTCTTTGTCCTTTGGAGTCGATCAATGAATCCACGAAAGGAAGGTGGTATAGCAAAGGTGGCAATGTATTGAAGAACAAATGCAGACTCCCATGTGGGGAGGGATAGACTCTCACAGCACAGACTCCCACGTGGGGAGGGATAGACTCTCACAGCACAGACTCCCACGTGGGGAGGGATAGACTCTCACAGCACAGACTCCCTTGGGGAGGGATAGACTCTCACAGCACAGACTCCCGCGTGGGGAGGGATAGACTCTCACAGCACAGACTCCCTTGGGGAGGGATAGACGCTCACAGCACAGACTCCCTTGGGGAGGGGAAGACTCTCACAGCACAGACTCCCGCGTGTGGAGGGATAGACTCTCACAGCACAGACTCCCGCGTGGGGAGGGGTTAGACTCTCACAGCACAGACTCCCGCGTGGGGAGGGGAAGAGTTCCACTGAGCTCCTTTTCCTTGTGGCCTATAAAGGCTGCAGATCCTGGTGCTTTGATGTCCCTCCCCCCCATTGGTCACTATAGTAACTTCTGAGCTCAAAGGTGGAACCTCACAGGGGACACCTGAGGTCCTGCCCCCTCCCTCCTTATTGTTTTCCTATTCCCTCTGGACTTCCTTCTCCTCCTTCTGGATGAGGGGCTTCCTTCTCTTTATTTTGTAAATATAGACCTTCCTGTTCCCAGCTCCTCATTCTATGGAAATGCCCCTGAAGCAGCTTTTCAGCTCCCCATTCTATGGAAATTTACCTGCTGCTACTTTGCAGCTGTGTATTTTTGTCACTGTCCCCTTAACTTCTAAAAGTTCTGAAAGTTCCTAAACCTGTCTGTTTCAAGCCTAAAAATCCTCGTTTCAATATTTTCAATAGAGAAGAAAAAGCCCCGTGGGATGGAGAAACAGGAGGAAACCGGGGACGTGACCCTGGCATCTCCCCGCAGCCCCGCCCTGGCCACTAGTGCCGCACCCGGTCCGCGGTCTGCCCGGCAGGTCCTCTCCCATCACCGCAGTGCAGGCGGCCTCCCTAACCAGTTACAGGCCACCTTGAAACAAACCCGCTTGAACTGAGCAAGTCCATGTATATCCAGCTTTTGATACAATATCTTCTCTTCCTTATGATTCTCTTAACCCTTCGTACGCCATAAGCGTCTACAGACACAGTGGGGATGGTTTCCGTTTTGGACGCGGGGCAGTTACCTGGTTAATAACATGTTCTCTCTAACTCACTTTTTAAAAAATATATTTTATTAATTTTTTTTTGTTTTTTACAGAGAGGAAGGGAGAGGGATAGAGAGTTAGAAACATCAATGAGAGAGAAACATCGATCAGCTGCCTCCTGCACACCCCCTACTGGGGATGTGCCCGCAACCAAGGTATATGCCCTTGACCCGAATCCACCTGGGACCTTTCAGTCCGCAGGCGGAAGCTCTATCCACTGAGCCAAACCGGTTACGACTCTAACTCACTTTATTGGAAGAGCACAGTCTGTAACATGTAACACACAAATGCGTGCCACTTGACTGTTTGTTATTGGTAAGGCTTCGGTCACCAGCAGGCGACTGGGAGTTGGTTTGGGGGGGATCAGAAGTCAACGCAGGTGTTTGACTGCGAGGGGGTTGGCGCCCCTGACCTTGCGTTCTTTAAGGGTCAACTGTGTTTCTAAAACCTCACAAGGTCACTTCCTTCAGAGGTTCGAGAAGGCCCAGCGACCCTTCAAGACCCAGGGGAGTAATTCTTCAACAGCAAAGCCCAAGGGGGGGGGGGGATAGGGACATTCAGGAGAGAGGGGAGCAGATCTCTCTCTTATCCCCCTCCCCCACCTCTAGGGCCAAGTGCTAGGTCTCTTTCCATAACAGTCACTAGTTAATTCTAAACGAATAAAACATGTCACTCATGCTCTTATAAAGTTAAGAAGCTGTGGCTAATACCTTGAATTAGAGAAAAAGTCCAAAATAAGAGGAAAAATGTATTTTACTTTGAAGCATCCATTTTTCCCTCCGAGCGGTAGGCTGCTCCAGGTTCTCAGGCAGATTCCCTAGAAGCAGAAACTGAGGTAAGGACTCCTGGCTGTTGTGCCCAGATTTCAGGATCCCCAAGAAACCAACAGGGAGCCAGCAATTCGATGCAAAAGCATAAGAATCTGTATTTCAAGTTAACTTGGGCTCCCCATCCACCAGGCTCGACACCAAGGCAAACCAAGTGGCTGAGCGCGCCAACCGCGTCTCAGGACCGGTTATATGGGGGGGGGGGGGGGGGTTGGAGTAAGGGGAGGAGAAAGAACTGTGCTCTGCCGCCTGGGTGTGGCTAGCAGAGTAGGACGTAGCCCCTACCCTGGGGCAACCTAGCCCTCGCCCTTTCATTCCCCCCTTTGTCTTGGAACTTCCGGCTCAATCATGAGACGGACTGATTCCACCGTTGCTAGAGGCCCGTACTGGGCATATTTTAACAAATGGTCTGGTGGAGGGGAAAGATTGAAATAGGATTTTTCTTCTTAAAATTTCTCCATGGCTATCAAAAAGCCAAATTAAGATTAATTTATCTACTGTCCTGATGTTTGCATAAACACAACAAGAATGGTAACTGACTACCTTTGCTGGAATCTCATGGTTGAATCTTAATGTGCCCCGTAGGGCCAGGAAGCCACGCCACCCAGCTGCCATCAGGCCCGCCTGCAGTATCTGCTGAGTTAGGTGAATTCCTCACCTGTAGCAACTCCACCTGAGCCCACGCTCCAGGTTTTAAGGCCCATCTCAGTAGCCCTTCTACTTGTTGCGGCCCAGAGTGTGTGGGGGTTCCGCAGGAACGCAGAGGCATCCCTACTGCTCCCCTTCTACTCTTACCAACCGCCAGTGATGGTAGGGCATCGGCCTGACACTCCAGCGCCAGCCATCTTCAGGGCTTCCAAGCAGGGTACCAGGCTTTCTTCGTGGCATTTTTACTGGCTTTAAGTCTTTAGAGCTCAGATAGGGCTCTTTAAAACATGATACTCCAGTCAAAGTTTTCCGTTAATAAAACCACTATTAGGAACCGGTCTTATTGAATCTATGCAAAGAAATGTATTGCCATGTTAGCATTGCCAAATTTTGGAGGAATTACATAAGAAGAAAGACATACTGATCTACTCTAAGATTTTCTGACTTTTCTTGTTAATTTCTTTTAATTGTTGGCATTAAACTTTCTTTCTATGCATAATTATGCCTTAGACCTTTTATTCTAAACAGGCTTTTTTCAGACTACCCCTGACATGGGCATGGTCATAAAGGCCTGCAAGCAGTACACAGGCTGCCAACTGTTAGCTGTCTCTCAATAGAGACCAAAACCTGATGGGCACCATTCCTGCCCATGTGGGCACCTGCCCTCTTGGCAGCTAGGCATCCTTTACTTTTGGGGGTTAATTCATATAGTACCTTTCCAGGACAGCTAATATACATTCAAACCTGCAAGAGAATTAAAGGTTAATATAATACATCAATACAATGAAACATAATATAGGCATCATGGCCGCTTCAGGCAGCCACATCTTCTGCTACTAAACATGTGATCCTATAAATTGTCCTTGTCTCTTTGGAGCCATGTCCATGAAGATGCAGGCATTATCTAAGTCTATTCAATGTTACCAGCATCAGACAGGTCGATCACGCCGTAGCTTGACGAAGTCTTTCCGGATCATGGATGGGTCCGCTGACCGGACGTGGGTGTGATGGACCCAGGTCACGACGCCGTCTATCTTGAGAGCGGTGGGGGTCGTCAGCACCACGGAGTTGGGTGTAGGGACCTTTCCATCGCGGCTCCAGGAGGTGCCTTTTGCCTGGGTGGCGCCGAGGCGCAGCCAAATGTCCTCGTGCGCCCTCTGGAGCCCTTTCAAGGAAAGAGACAATTCTTGCAGCAAGAAAGTCAGGAATGATAGGGGGTGGGGCCTGACCAGCTTCATTCTTGCCTATCTTTATAGATTTCAAGGCCCATTGTCTTTCTTCACAGGCAGGGGGAAGGGCCCATTAAGTCTTTGCCTTGAGGAACTGTGAGCCCCATCCTTAAATGTTATTAGAAAAGCCACAAAATATCTTTTAAATTATCCCAGAATTCCAAAATCCCAACCCAGCACAGAATATCACATAGAAAATCAAAGTTCCCAGTAAACAACAGAGATGCTTATAAACATTAAATAAACATTTACATTTACATCTTTTCAGTGAATAAGTATTTTTACAGCCTTGGGCTCTTGAGCAGATAATAGGAATATCATCCAAGTCCCCTGATGGGGGCCTGACAGGAACAGATGTGGGGGCCTTTCCCACATCCCAGGACAGGATTCTTGACCTATGTCTTATTTAGATAGAAACGGTTTTTATCACAAATAAATAAACAAATCCAAAACCAAGAAAATCGAGGCCAGAAGTACCCTCTGATGTTTTAGGGGTACCAAGGAAGGAGAAGTTAGGCAGTGTCCAGCTCTTCTCACAATCCACCACCAATGACCAGTTCCAGCTTACTGGTTTACTATTCATTTAACATTTTTTTCCTCCCATCACATCAAAGCCATGCTTTCCAGTTAAAACTTTTAGCCTTAATTTTTAGGTGACATGTAAATAATTAACATTCCTCAGATTGACAATATATTCAAATTCAATAATAAGGATACATATTTAAGCATTAAGGACAGATCAATTTACAGAAGCAGAGACAGCATGTAATTCAAACCACAGCTGTGGGTAAACACATTATCTAGATCAGTATGAAGCCACAGTTTCTATCTGACTTTAGAAATTGGATTACTACTATCAGTTCCTTTTAAAGACTTTGATTTAACCTTTAATTGTCCTTAGTTTAAGGAAAGCAGAGTTTTCTAGATTTAAGAGATTAGAAAAATGACTTAGCCTTTTTCAAGGAATACGAGCTCTATTGTTGGCTCTTATAAAGCCAACTGCTCAGAAACATTGGTCTATCATACCACTGAAATTATATTAAGACCGTGATTGCTAATTAAGCATTAAAAATATCTTTTTTAAAAATAGTATTAAATAAATCCTCGAGGCAAGAACACTTTCTGCCCCATCCACATTTCCGTAGTAAAACTCCGCCTTAAAGCTCCACCTCTGAAATTCCATCCTGCCTCAGTGAGAAGACATTCCTTTTTGGCTAAATCAGAGGGAGGGGCCGTTGCTGTTTCAAGATGGCGGCCCCCAGGGGAGCGGCAGACCATGCGGTCAACATGGCGGCTGTCAAGGCTTGCAGCCCAAAATGGTGGCTGTACCAATAAGCAAAGGTATTTAGTTACCACAATAATATAATTTTTCCCAATTCAATCCAAACATTTCTTTGTCAGGTTTATCTCTGCCATTTTTAAGGCCAAAACAGTCTCGGGTTTTTATTCTGTACTTTCCCTTTACACGTGCACAGAAATCCCAGATGCATTTTAAAACTTTCGTAAAACTTTTACATTTCTAGCTGGGGCGATCTCTATGGGAAGAGACCGGCTCGCATCCAGAGCCGCAGCCGCCCCCGGCCTCCCGGGTGTCCGGCCCTCAGGCTCCGCGGGGGACCTTCCCCCGGACCCGACGCCGACGGGGGCCTCGCTGCTCCCGCCTCCCGTGAGCGACGCGCCGGCCCCGCTCTCCCGAGCTCCACCTGGCTCCACTCATTCGCCACAAGCCCGGGGCCAATGCCGGCTAACGCAGGCCGCCGCCGCCTCTCCCGTCTCATCCCCGGGGCGCGACCCCGCGCACGACTCGGCCTCGGCGCGAGCCACAACCCCGGCAGGACCGGGGCGGGGAAGGGGACCCCATCGCTGCGACGGGCCCCGCGACCCCAACCCTTTTGACTGTTGGCCGCGTGCAGCGCGAGGAAGCTCCGGAATGGGAAAAACCGTGGCCTCGGGGTCTCTCCCAGGCTGCGCCGCTCGGCCGCTGCCGCACCCGAGCCGCCTGCACCCGCAGCGGGCCCAGGCCCCGGGGCAGCCCGCGCGCGGGCTCAGGCTCTGCATCCAGGCGCATTCTTTGCTTTCTTGCGCCCCGAGGAACAGTGATCCCCCTGCTATTAAACTTACAATATTTTCCCAGAACTTTCATTCCAGAGTTTTAAAGAATCCAATGCAATTCCTAACAACTTCCCAATTTCTGAGGGAGCTCTAAAGCCTCCCGCAATCTCCTTGAACTGATCAATCACAATACCCAAAGGAGCAGTCCGTCCCATAACATCCGTAAGTCCACAGAAAACAGAGAAACAGGCATAGACAAACAGGGCCCAAAACAGCCTTCCACGTCCATGGAAGAGACAGACGATGGCTTACGCCAAACCGGCGGGAACTACCCACCTCGTCTCAGATTGGGGTTTCTACAGATCTTCCGCCTTTTCGGAAGCAAAATTACACCCCTACAGATACAGATGGAGGATCGAGGCGTCCCCCGACTCCTCCCGCCCTTTGACCTCCATGTGCGTCCACGGTCAATGTGGGCGAATACAGATTTCAGAAGTGAGCTCACACAGAACAGATAAAGCACACAGAACAGACAAACACAATACAGAGACACTTACCGCGGCCATGCAGATTCTACGAATTGGGGGAGTCCCTACATGGTCTTGGGAACCCCGGGCGAGCCCCCAAATGTTGTGCCCAGATTTCAAGATTCCCAAGAAACCACATCAGGGGGGCCAATTCGATGCAAAAGCATAAGAATCTGTATTTCAAGTTAACTTGGGCTCTTACCGACACCAAAGCAAACCAAATGGCTGAGCGCGCCAACCGCGTCTCAGGACCGGTTATATAGGGGGGGGTTGGAGTAAGGGGAGGAGAAAGAACTGTGCTCTGCCGCCTGGGTGTGGCTAGCAGAGTAGGACGTAGCCCCTACCCTGGGGCAACCTAGCCCTCGCCCTTTCACTTCTCAACAACCAGTTTTACGTCACCTATTCTTCTATTTATTCCAGCTCATTCTCCCCAGAGACAGTCTTGCCACACTAAGCGGGTGCATGTGCCTCTGCTCATCTCTTTCTCTTGAATGCCTTCCCTTTGTCTCTGGAAACTAGGAGCTTTTGAATGCTAACTCCTCAGCTGCATCTCTAGAGGCACTTTGCTACTAAAGCCATTGTCTATGGAAGGTCAAGGCCACCTGGGGTCTTTTAAAGGCAGTCAGGAAGCCGGTATATGCAGTCTGGCTTTCGGAAGATGTTTTAAAAGGGAGGAAGT
>NW_005873585.1:0-22353 GCF_000147115.1 Myotis lucifugus | reverse complement strand
AAGGTCACAGCTGTGAGCCCTGAGCACAGGGCACCAGGCAGGGCCAGGGAACAGGTTGCAGCTCCAATGACCCAGCCCTTCAGCAGCAGCCCCTGAGCGCCCCCTGGTGCCCAGGCCTGGATGCACCACTGTGTCCCCTGCTGACTGAGCCCATGAGAGACAGGTCCTGCCTCCCCCAGCTCTGTGCACTGACCCCCTGGCTCAGGGCGTCCAGGTGCCCCCTGAGGTGGCCTCCTCATCCCCTCAGGTCACTCTCTATGTTCCCCTCCGCCTCCTCCGGGGAGTCTGGGCCCGTCTCCCTGGCTGTTCATGGTCAGAACTGAGCTGCTGTCACTTAGGGCACTTTCCTCCCAGGATCAGGCCCAGAGCAGTGACCGTCCCTAGGAGGCGAGGTTCCTAATTTTCAGGGCACAGTTTCATTTTTTTTATGGGATTCCTCCCTTGTTAGAAATTAGTCACTCTCTTCCCAGCACACAAATATTATTCTCTCAGTGTCCTTCCCTTCTGTCCAGTAGATTATACATATTGCGTTTCTGCACATGCTTTTTGAGCAACCTTTACCTAGTAACTGGCATCCTCATTAATAGGAAACTTGAATATAATATTTCCCACTCGTCTGTTTTCTGTCCATAGGAGAGTCTGGTGTCTGATTGTCTGACTGAGACTCACTGTGACCCCAGCTCCCTGGACACAGAAGGGGAAGGGACAGTGACAGCACCACCGGGACCAGGGCCTGTGAGGGGGGGACACTAAGCGATGATTCAAGGTGACCTGGGGGAGCACTTTTGGGGATGGAAGCAGAAGGAGATGCACCGTGGGGTGTGGGGGTCGGAGATTGATTGGGGGGCCTCAGGTCCTGTCCTCCCCTGAGGAAGGGTCGGGCAAGGCAGAGGCTGCAAGGACAGGGCCTGGGGAATAGTCATGGTGGCGGGAACTACACAAGGAATGATGCCACTTCAGACAAACAAACAAACAAACCAGGTATTTCCTCCTTCTGACTCCCTACAGAGAGGTTGCCCCCTGATTTCCCCTGTTTTGCTTTTGGTTCTATAATTGCCCTCGGGCTGTGTCCACAGAGTCTATTGAATCCTGGGTGTCTCTTCCTCCCTTTGGACTAAGAAGCGTGTGCTGCTCCTCCAAGGACTGTGGGGTCGCTGTCCTCATACATCCGCCCAGAGCCCCCTCCTCTGAGCCGCCTCAGGGTTGGTGTCAGTAGATTCTCTTTTCTCCTTCAGGCTTTTAACTTCCTGGTTCCTGACATAACGAGGGGTAATTTATAGAGATTCCCAGACATTTTGAAGATGATTGGTCCCTTGCATTCTTCCTTTTTTAAAAATATGTTTTTACTGATTTCAGAGAGGAAGGGAGAGGGAGAGAGAGATTGAAACATTTATGATGAGAGAGCATATTGAGCGACTGCCTCCTGCACGCCCCCTACTGGGGAAGGAGCATTGAACCCGGGCATGAGCCTTGATCAGAATCAAATCCGGACCCTTCAGTCTGGAGGCTGAGGCGCTACCCACTGAGCCCAACCGGCCAGGACTCTCAGTCACATTTTTGCAATCAGGTCCAGGTGAGCTGGTCCTGCAGGAGAGGAGGGCACATGCCCCTCAGCTGCCCCCGGGCTGGCAGCTCCTTGTGGCAGCGGGTTTATGAAGTCACATGACAGGGACAGGCAGCCTCCTCCTCAGGCCACAGACCAGGGCTGGTCACAGGGCCCAGTGCACCAGCCAGGAGAACGGGAAGAGGGCTGACCCCAGACTGTCAATCACTTCTGTCCTAGGTCACAAGGTCCGGTAGGTGCTCTGCCTGGGAGCGTGGGGACCGTTGCTATGGGAACAGTCAGTGTGTCTGCTGACCCAGGTTCAGGAGAAGGTGACCTGGGATCTGGGCTCATCAACAGCTTCCCAGAGGGAGTGACAGGCACCTGTTGGGAAGGTCCTGCTCCCCATGGCCCACAGCCACCCACACCCTGGGGGGTAGGAAAGCCCCAGTGGGTGAGAGGAGAGGACACAGTCAGAGCCTATGGCTCAGGGAACCCCACTCACGGGAGCCCCATGGGCCTGAGTGGCATCAGCTGTGAGAGCGTCTCCCCCATAGACCCAGGCGCCCCCATCCTTCCTGGAGCAGCTCAGCATCCAGCCACCATCCAGCTCGCTCACCCTGTCGAGACCCAAAGAGGGTCCCTGGGCCCAGGCCACCCATGTCCCTCTGACAGCTCCTCTCCCCAATGTCACTGAAGGTCAGGGTCCCAGCAGAGGTGACGGCCAGCCCTGTGCCTGGGCTTCCTCCCGGGCCCGAGGCTCCCCAGCCCCTCGAAGCTGAGAGCCTGGTCCGTGTGCACAGGGCTGGGCAGAGCCTTGGGCGAGGAGCCCAGGGACTGAGGGGTCACTGCTCTGACCTCTGGGCGCGGAGCCCGTGCATTGGGGACGGGCCGCCTGCTGGGAGGTTCCTGGGCTCTGGGAACAGTTTCCAAAGCTGTTCCCTTATTTCAAGTCAGAAACAGCCATCGCACGGACCTGGGCTTCGTACCCACAGAGGACAGGCCACCTTTCAGGGACATAATGACCATTGGGTTTTGGTGTTGGATCTGTTTTCCTGAGACTCAGAGACATGGGATCAAACATGGCAAGTGACTCTTTATAAACCAGAAGGTCCTTCCCCGTGTAGTTTGCACATTGGAGTTATGTTAACAAAGTCACATGTTGGGACCCAAGACTCTGGTGGAGGCCAAGGTTTTTGTCCCACTTCCCCATCTGTGTGTGTCACTGTGGGAAGCACTACTGGTCCAGATCATACAGTAATAGTCAGCCTCGTCCTCAGGCTGCAGCCCCGAGATGGTCAGGAGCCCCGCATTGGCCGAGGCGTCTTTGGATCCAGAGAAGCGGCTGGGGACCCCGGAGCCCTGTTCCCCATCTGAGTCGGAGTAGTAGTACAGGAGGTACCGGGGACGGCTCCCTGGCTTCTGCTGCTGCCAGTATATGTTGTAGCTGCCAACACTGACATCACGGCTCAGGGTGCAGGTGAGTCTGGCCGTTGCTCCCAGAGATGCAGAGAGGGAGGGCGGCTGAGTCAGCACAGGCTGGGAGAGGGACCCTGCAGACACAGACACTCATGGGTGAGCGGACAGGAGCCCCAGGAAAGTTTATCAAGACGATGAGCAAGAGAGGAGTGATGCTGGGGGGTGAGCAGGGTCCCGAGGCCTGTCCCTACCTGTGCAGTGAGAGAGGATCACCAGGAGCAGAGGAGTCCAGGCCATGTTGCTCACAGCCCTGAGCCCACAGTGGGGCTGGGCTGCCCAGGCCTTCTTTTCTCCCCACCCTCTGCCAGAGGAGGGGCTGCCATGCAAATGGGGGTCCCTCCAGGGACTTCCCAGCCCCTCCCTGGGCCCTGGGGCTGGAGCTCAGCTCACACTCCAGACTGAGGAGCATGGAGGTGGGCTCACCCCTTGGGGGGCCCTGGGAGGAAGCACCTGCTGAGACAGCACAGAGGCTGTTGCTCAGAGGGCGCTGCCAGCACAGACACAGCTGGTCCCCATCAGGGTGCACAGGGCCCAGCCCCCAGGTCCAGGCTCCTGAGAGTGGAAAGTCCTTAGTGAGCAGCTGGGTGGGGGCCACAGAGCAACCCCACAGCGCCCCCTGCTGGCCTCAGGACACACTACATCGCCCTGGTCCAGAGCTCTGAGGCCCAGCTGGTGTCTGCTGCTCCCAGGTCACTGTCCCTGTTCCCACTTCCTGGTCTGAGTCGCACAGACAATGGCGCTCACTGCAGCGTCTCACTCCTGGGCCAGCCTGGGAGGTGCCAGCACGGACGTGACTGATAAATTAATTTGGTTTCAGTTCCAGCGAAGATGCTGCCACGTTAATGCACAGTGAGCTCTTGATCCAACATCCCAGGTGAGGACACGTCCAATGGCTTGAGGGGCTCATGGGGGCTGTTCCGGGAAACGATGGGAGTGAGTTTTCCAGGACCAGGCTCCGTGGCGTCTTCAAGGCCAGTTTAGCGACCACTGACCTCTGTGCTGCCTTCACAGCTTGCGGAGACCTGATGTACGTGAGGGAGTGGGACAGAGTAAGGGCTTCGGGGGCTCCCCGGGGACCAGGGGGAGCGGAGCGAGCCTCCTGACTGTAGACGGTGACGTGATGTCTGTGTGTGGGGCTCCCTTTACCTGTGTCACAGGCTCCTCGTCAGGCCTGGGTCTCAGGAGCCCTGAATCTCCTTTCTGGTTAAACAAACAGAAGCATCCCGGTCCTTCCTTCCTTCCTCATTGTCTGGCTGTAGGGACCCTCCCAACCCAGAGGCCACTAGGACGCCCCCAGCTGGGAGGAACCCCAGGCAGAACCCAGGGCAGAGCCACAGCCCCACCTGCTGGTCAGGGGCCCACGCGCAGTGTCATCCAGGACCCTGAGGCTAAATGCCCGGGAAGCTGTCACCAGCATTGGTCAGTGAGGAAAGGTCTTGGGTCTGATTGAAAGAATATTATTACATTCTCTGTGCTGGTAGAGGCTTACACAGGAGGGTGCGAAGGCATCCAGAAATAAACACTCTTTTGAGTATAACAGCCTCTGTCAGTCACATGAAAGAGCGACTATGTCGCTGTCGGCGACACTGGGGAGTTGGTCTCCTCTCATAACAGGCCTTTATGGTGCATCTAGAGATGTGAGTGACCTGTGTTCTCTATGCGGAGTCGCTGCAGAAGAGGCCAAATAGCATGTGAGGCTTCTCCCACCAGGAGGGGACCGGGGCTTGGGGAGCAGGAGGGATGGGGAGAGCAGCACAGCAGGTCAGAAGCCATGTGGTTGGAAAAGAACAATGTAGGGGGGAGAGGAGGAGGCGGGCTGCACGCGGCTGGGCACAGGGAGACTCTCCAGGACTGTTGACCGGAAAACACGCCGAGGGCGGAGAGGAGGAAGGACATGGAGTCACCGGGAGGGATCTGGGCTGAGTGACCGGTCAGATGGTCCCTCTTTAGTCGTAAGGATCGGGTCTTACATGGTTCCTCCCTTAACAAGGAGGTGAAGGTCTGGGAGGCAATTAGAAATACAGCCTCACACGTTCATAAAAAGTAAGCGCACACCCAGTCTTCACGTGAAATGTTACGGTGCTGAGTGTCCTAAGGGCGTTGGGGGATTTAGACACCACCAGCAGGGGCCAAGGTCAGGCAGGGAGAGCGGAGAGGAGGTTTTTGTCTCACTTCCCTGTGGGTCTGGACCACTGTGTAAGTGTCAGAGTTGCCTTCATATGTGTTACAGTAATAGTCAGCCTCATCCTCAGGCTGCAGCCCCGAGATGGTCAGGAGCCCCGCATTGGCTGAGGCATCTTTGGATCCAGAAAAGCGGCTGGGGACCCCGGAGCCCTGGAGCTTATCTGAGTCTGAGTAGTAGGCCAGGAGGTACCGGGGACGGCTCCCTGGCTTCTGCTGGTACCAGGATATCCAGTAGCTGCCAACACTGGAGCCACTGCTCAAGGTGCAGGTGAGTCTGGCTGTGGCTCCCGGAGATGCAGAGAGGGAGGGCGGCTGAGTCAGCACAGGCTGCTGGGAGAGGGACCCTGCAGACACAGACACTTGTCAGTGATGGGCAGGGACCAGGGGACGTTTCCCAGGAGACTGAGCAGGAAGGGAAGGAGCCTGGTCCCAGGCCTGTCCCTACCTGTGCAGTGAGAGAGGAGCACGAGGAGCAGAGGAGTCCAGGCCATGGTGCTCACAGCCCTGAGCCCACAGTGGGGCTGGGCTGCCCAGGCCTCCTTTTCTCCCCACCCTCTGCCAGAGGAGGGGCTGCCATGCAAATGGGAGCCCCTCCAGGGACTGCCCAGCCCCTCCCTGGGCCCTGGGGCTGGAGCTCAGCTCACACCCCAGACTGAGGAGCATGGAGGTGGGCTCACCCCTTGGGGGCCCTGGGAGGAAGCACCTGCTGAGACCACACACTGGTGCCTGCTCAGGGGGCGATGCCAGGCCACCAAGGACAGCAGGGAGCCCACAGTGCAGGTGCCTGTGTGTGAAGGTCTCTCTGAACAGCTGTGTGCTGATCACCTGGCAGTCCCACAGCGCCCCCTGCTGGTGGGAGGACACACCCTCCTCTGCCCCAAAGCCCTGACAGCCCAGCTGGCTGTGGGCTCCCAGGTCTCTGTCCCTGTTCCCACACCCACGGTCTGAGCCCAGATACTGCGATTTCATTCTCTGTATTGATCACCGTAGCATTTCCCTCTCAGGTTTGCATCTGTGTGATGAGCTTAAACATTCACAAATGACAAATGAATACGGTTTCTCTTCCAGTAAAGATTTTACAAAAGTAAGCACACAGTGAGCTTACTTTCCAACATCACAGGTGAGGGAGCTGCTCAGGTGTGATGAGCTCCTGGGGGCTGTTCAGGTCAATGACAGAGAAAGGAATTTTCCACAAATACCCTCAGGGTCACATTCAAAAAAGAACCATTCTGCAAACATTTCAAAACATGTAAGGGATCAAATCATTGTCATGTGATTTGAGTTAGTGATTCATTAACAAAAAAAAAAGGTTTGGTAGGCTCCACATTTACCAGTGGACCTTGTAGCACATCAGGTTTTTATATTTTAGGAAAAGCCTTTATATTCCAACATTTGTATGTGCTGCTTTCTGTGACCAACATTGTCTTCGTGTCCTAAAATGTGCTTATATTTTAAATTCCCTGCCTGTCCTTTCGTGCCTGTTTCCTCGTTTTCGGCACAAGCTACAGGGGATGGTGAGGAGCTGGCAGACGTGGTGACTGACACTCTCCCCACACGTAGGACGCGTCCCACAGCAGCGTGTGAGCTCCTGAGGGGGGAGGGCATTGCCCCAAAGACCAGGAGCCACACTGTGGCCCTCACTCCTCAGGGCTCAGGGTCCCTGAGAGGAGCAGCCAGTGACTCACAGGAGGAGTGAGCGTCAGAGCTCAGCACTGAGGGGGGGACAGCGGTTGTGCCCAAGGACCCCGGTGGGCGGTGCAGCCTGAGACCCGGGGCCGGGGCAGCAGGGACAGAGGGGCCTCTCTGTGCACAAAGGCCTCAGCCGCTCCCACTGAGCATCAGGGAGGAGGGCCCGGCTGGGAAGGTCCTGGACACAGTCACTGACCCTGAGAGAGACGCAGGGGCCCTCGTCGGGGTTCAGGTCTGAAGTGACCACAGATGGTCCCCAGCTCAGACCCGGGGCTGCAGGGCCAAGGGGCTCAGTGTCCCCGCTGATGGGGATGGGCCTCCTGTTCGGTGTCAGGCCTTGTGTCCAGGAAGAGGCTGCTGTGACGGCCTCTGAGGGGAGAGGAAAGGAGGCCCATTCATGCTCCAGGGGCTGCCCTGGGACCTGGCCCCTGGGGGGGGGGGGAAGGGGCTGCATAGAAGCAGAGGCCACAGGCTGAGCCTGAGAGGCAGGTGCTGGGGGCGCCCCTCCTGGCAGGTGAGAAGGGCTCCCTGTGGCCTCAGTCCCACAGGACGGGCTCTGGGTGGGCACGGGGGCTGCGGGCACAGGAGGGGCCGGGACAGGCAGCCTTGGCCTCAGTGCCCCCCCAGCGTGGCTCACGGAGCCCGAGTTGCCAGACTTGCCCCAGAGAGCAGATCAGAGACCACACAGGCACCTGCTCTCTTGCTGGATGGGGGTCCCAGGCTGTTTGGGGAGCCCCAGGTCACAGCACACACAGGGGTCATCCCTGAGGGAATCTGACGCAGACACAGCTGGACTCAGGGCCCTGGGTCTGCCCTGCCCCGTCCTGGCCGCCCCCTGACGCACAGGAAGGTCTGCTCAGGCTGAGACACGCACATCGTGTGCTGCTTCCACAGGCGGGCTTGATGGGCATGTTCAAAGGGTGAGGACAGGTTTTGCTAACACAGTCCCCGGGAGGGGCGAGGGGGAGGGGTTCTCTGCGCCTGGTTTCGGGTCACCCAGCAAAGGCGCAGCCTTCTCATCAGAGGATGGGGCTGTCCCGGGCCCCACTGTAGCGGGACAGCGGGTTTTTGTCTCACTTCCCCACAGGCCTGCAGCACCGTGGGAGTACCAAGATCATCATCGAAGGACTGGCAGTAATAGTCGGCCTCGTCCTCAGCCTGCAGCCCTGTGATGGTCAGGGTGCCTGAGCTGCCAGACGTGGAGCCAGAGAACCGGTCAGGGACCCCTGAGGGTCGGATGTTATCACCATCGATGAGGAGTTTGGGGGCCTTTCCTGGGAGCTGCTGGTACCAGTGCACATAGTTACCACCCCCAATGTTGGAGCTGCTTCCAGTGCAGGAGATGGTGACCCTCTCGCCCGGGGCCCCCGACACTGAGGATGGCTGAGTCAGCACAGACTGGGCCCAGGATCCTGCAAGAGGGGGAGACACAGACATGGTGAGTCTGGGTCTAGGGACAAGAGGAGGAAGCAGGGCCCATGTGTCTCCCCAAGGCCCCTTCCCCGTCCCTTTATCCAGTCACCTGTGCAGTGAGCCAGGAGGGTGAGGAGGAGAGGGGCCCAGGCCATGGTGGAGGTCATCCCTGAGTCCTGCTCCCTGAGGCCCCCACAGCTGAAGCAGAGCTCCCCACACCTCTCCCCTTCCCCCTCTTCATAGTCTGTGGGAGGGAGGGCCCCACTCATGCAAAATGAGGACCCCTGGTTTGATCCCTCCCTGGGCCCTGGGTCTGGTCCCTGTGCCTGAGGATGGCAGGGTGAGGGCAGGGGTGGGGCTGTGTGGGGCCCAGGGGGTGGCAAGGTCACAGCTGTGAGCCCTGAGCACAGGGCACCAGGCAGGGCCAGGGAACAGGTTGCAGCTCCAATGAGCCCAGCCCTTCAGCAGCGGCCCCTGTGCGCCCCCTGGTGCCCAGGCCTGGATGCACCACTGTGTCCCCTGCTGACTGAGCCCATGAGGGACAGGTCCTGCCTCCCCCAGCTCTGTGCACTGACCCCCTGGCTCAGGGCACCCAGGTGCCCCCTGAGGTGGCCTCCTCATCCCCTCAGGACACTCTCTATGTTCCCCTCCGCCTCCTCCTGGGAGTCTGGGACCGTCTGCCTGGCTGTTCATGGTCAGAACTGAGCTACTGTCACTTAGGGAACTTTCCTCCCAGGATCAGGTCCAGAGCAGCGACCAGCCCTAGGAGGCGAGGTCCCTAATTTGCAGGTCACAGTTTATTTTTTTTATGGGATTCCTCCCCTGTTAGAAATTAACCACTCTCTTTCCAGCACACAAATATTGTTCTCTCAATGCCCTTCCCTTCTGTTCAGTAGATTATACATATTGCGTTTCTGCACATGCTTTTCGGTCAAGCTTTACCTAGTAACTGGCATCCTCATTGATAGGGAAATTGAACATAATATTTCCCACTAGTCTGTTTTCTGTCCATAGGAGAGTCTGGTGTCTGATTGTCTGACTGAGACTCACTGTGACCCCAACTCCCTGGACACAGAAGGGGAAGGGACAGTGACAGCACCACCAGGACCAGAGCCTGTGAGGGGGGGACACTAAGCAATGATTCAAGGGGACCTGGGGGAGCACTTTGTGGGGATGGAAGCAGAAGGAGATGCACCGTGGGGTGTGGGGTCAGAGGTCGTGTGCGAGGCCTAGGGGCCTGTCCCCCCCTGAGGGAGGTGGGGGAGGCAGAGGCTCCAAGGAGAGGGGGGCAGCGTCTCCATGGCAGCCATGAGCCTGCCTCCCAGGTCCTCCCTCTGGGAAAGGGAGGCCAGGCTGTGGGGTTGGTGCTGTTTCTCACTTTCCTGGGGGAACTGGACCTCAGGTCACTGCCGCCTGATGGGAGTGGCTGCGGCTTTTATTGGACCTGAATGTGTCAGGACAATGGGGAGGTCAGGGGTCAGAGCTGGTCATGGTGAGGCAGGAACTACCTTGCAGGTTTCTCTGCTCAGTTTCCAGACCCAAATGCACTAGTGAGGAGGGTGGGGCAGAGGGAGGCTCAGGGTGCATGAGGGGAACTTCCTGTCTGTGTTCGCTCTGATCTGGACCAACACCTCCCAGCCATGGGGTCAGCAGGGCATGGAGCCCAGTTCCCGCTCCTGGGAGCTCAGAGGTCCCTGGGGATGTCCTCTCAGGAGAAAGAGCAAATCCCTGCTCTGAGCCGGTGGCCGAGCTCAAGGAGGGTCCCCAAGCCCGGCCAGGCGCTGGGGCTGCCAGGCCTCCTTTCCTCCCACCCTCGGCCAGAGGAGGGGCCGTCCCTGCAGATGTGGTCCCTCCAGGGACTGCCCAGCCCCCTGAGCCCTGGTGCTGCAGCTCAGCTCCCCCCCAGGCTGAGCAGGATGGACTGTCCTGACGGGCTGTGTCCTGGAGACGCTGCCACAAAGGCCCACAGACTGAGCCCCCCAGAGCCAGGGAGAGGGTCCCTCTCAGGGGTGGGGTTCAAGTCTGAGGTCAAGGTGCTGGCAGGGCCGCCCTCCCAGGGGGGCCCCCGGTAGGTGCTCTCTTGTCTCTTTCCAGCGTCTGGAGGCTCCGTCCAACCCTGACATGATCTCAGCTTGGGCCTCGGTCCCTGACTCTGTCCTCACAGCTGAGCCCGCGGGTCACGCGCCCAGGCCTCAGAGAGTCTGTGGGAACCTGCTCTGGGGCAGAGGGACCGGGTTTTGGAAGACACGGTGCTGTGACCCCCCCTACAGGGTCCTGCCCCCCAACCTCACACGGTGTGAAGGGGAGACGGGAAGGAAATTCTTCTGGGATGGAGGCCCCAACTGCATTTCAAAGTGGCTCCATTTGTATTGTTGTTCTACTATATTGTTAAGTTTTATCTTGATTATTAAATGCCGGCCGAGTGAAACTCACACTTGACTGTGCATGTGAGTGTGAGTGTGTGTGTGAGTGTGAGTGTGAGTGTGTGAGTGTGAGTGTGTGAGTGTGAGTGTGACTTTTCCTTTTGCTGCCCCTGTCCATTTCCTGTGAGACTGTTGCTTATACTGACTCTCACAGCTGAGAATAATTAATGCGATTGCCTGGTCCGGGGACTCGGAGAACAGCCCTCAGAGCCACCCCAGCGGGACGCAGCCCCGTGAACAGCAGACGGGGCCCCAGAAGCAGAGGGTTCCCTGAGCCCTGTGTTTGTGCCCCACTTCCCCGCCCGCACCTGTCACTGTGGGGACGGCCGCTGTACCCCAGGGCACAGTAGTACTCGGCCTCGTCCTCAGGCTGCGCCCCTGAGAGGGTCAGGGCAGCTTTGCCCCCTTGGATGGAGCCTGAGAACCGGGCGGGCGTCCAGGAGAGTTTATTGCTTGTGTCATAAATGAGTGTCCTGGGGACCTGGCCGGGCTTCTGCTGGATCCAGTACGGATAGTGACCGCTGGTGACCTCTCCAGTGTTAGTGCTGCAGGTGAGAGTGACCGTCACGCCTGGGACCACGCTCTCTGAGGGCTCCTGAGTGACCACAGCCTGAGACCTGGACCCTGAAATAGACACAGACATGATCAGGAATGAAGAATAAAGGCAGAGGGGCCCCTCCACGGGCTGGTCTCTGAAATGGCCCTGAACCTGGGCAGAGAGCGAGGATGAGGAGGAGGAGGAGGGGAGTCCAGCTCATGGTGGAGATGGTGAAGACTTTCCAAGGTGCCTCGGTCTCTTGCAGGTGCTGGTCTCGGGTGTCCCTTTATCTTCTCCCGGCCTCCTGGGCACAGGGGGTGTTTGCTGGTCATTATGCAAATGTGAGCCCACAGGACCCTCCCGTCCTGGGTCCTGGGCCCAGTTTGAAGCTTCACTGTGAGGAGGAGGCTGGGGAGGCTGTGGGCTCTGAGTCTGTCCCTTGAGGGGAAGCACCTGCTGTCACCTCACACCCAGGCCATGGGCATGGGCGCAGGGCCCACTCAATGAGAACCATGTGAGATAGCTTCAAGCCTTGCAGCTCTGAGAAGAGCCACAGCGCCCCCTGGTGACGCCCTGGTGAATAGTCATGGTGGCGGGAACTACAGAAGGAATGATGCCACTTCAAACAAACAAACCAACCAGGTATTTCCTCCTTCTGACTCCCTGCAGGGAGCTTCCCCCCTGATTTCCCCTGTTTTGTTTTTGGTTCTATAATTACCCTTGGGCTGTGTCCACAGAGTCTATTGAATCCTGGGTGTCTCTTCTTCCCTTTGGACTATGAAGCTCAAAGCTGCTCCTCCATGGACTATGGGATCGCTGTCCTCATACATCCGCCCAGAACCCCCTCCTCTGGGTCACCTCAGTGTTGGTGTCAGTAGATTAAAATTCATCCTTCACGTGTTTAACTTCCTGGTTTTTGACATAATGAGGGGTAATTTACACAGAATCTGGACATTGTGAAGATGCTATGAGGAGCCTCTGGGTGCCTTTCATTCTCCCTTTTTTTAAAAAAAAAATATATTTTATTGCCTTTTATTTTACAGAGAGGAAGGGAGAGAGATAGAGAGTTAGAAACATCGATGAGAGAGAAACATCGATCAGCTGCCTCCTGCACACCCTCCACTGGGGATGTGCCCGCAACCAAGGTACATGCCCTTGACCAGAATCGAACCCGGGACCCTTCAGTCCGCAGGCCGACACTCTATCCACTGAGCCAAACCGGTTTCGGCCATTCTCCCTTTTTTTTTAATAAAAATACATTTTTGTTGATTTGAGAGAGTGAGATGAAGATAGAAACATCAGTGATTACAGCGAATCATTGATCGGCGCCTCCTGCATGCCCCTTACAGAGGATGGAGCCTTCACCCGGGCCTGTGCCTTGACCAGAATCAAACCCGGAACCCTTCAGTCAGGAGGCCGAGGCTCTATCCACTGAGCGAAACCAGCCAGGGCTGTCAGTCATATTTTTGCAATCGGGTCCAGGGTGAGCTGGTCCTGCAGGAGAGGAGGGCAGGTGCCTACTCTCCCGCCCCAGAGCTGGAGCTCCTCCTGGGAGCGGGTTTAATAAGTCACGTTACCGCGATTGGCAGCCTCCTTCTCAGGCCAGAGACCAGGGGTGGTCACAGAGGCCCTGTGAGCCTGGCTGGTAGGGCTCAGTGGTTGAGCATGAACCCAGAAACCAGGGGTCACAGTTCAAGTTCTGGTCAGGGCACAAGTCCCAGTTGCGGGCCCCATTCCCAGTATGGGGCATGCAGGAGGAAGGCGATCATTGACTCATCATTGATGTTTCTATTTCTCTCTCCCTCTCCCTTCCTCTCTAAATAAAAAATATATATTTTTTAAAAATACATGAAAAATATGTATTACAAAAAGAAGCCACGTGCACAAATGAAGAGCAAGTGAAGAGAGCTGAGCTGTGGACTGTCAATCTCCTCTGTCCTAGGTCACAAGGTCCGGTAGGTGCTCTGCCTGGGTGCTGTGGGGACCGTTGCTATGGGAACGGTCAGTGTGTCTGCTGACCCAGGTTCAGGAGAAGGTGACCTGGGATCTGGGCTCATCAACAGCTTCCCAGCGGGAGTGACAGGCACCTGTTGGGAAGGTCCTGCTCCCCATGGCCCACAGCCACCCACACCCTGGGGGGTAGGAAAGCCCCAGTGGGTGAGAGGAGAGGACACAGTCAGAGCCTGTGGCTCAGGGAACCCCACTCACGGGAGCCCCCATGGCCCCGAGTGGCCTCAGCTGTGAGAGCGTCTCCCCCATAGACCCAGGCGCCCGCATCCTTCCTGGAGCAGCTCAGCATCCAGCCACCGTCCAGCTCGCTCACCCTGTCGAGACCCAAAGAGGGTCCCTGGGCCCAGGCCACCCATTTCCCTCCGACAGCCCCTCTCCCCAATGGCACTGAAGGTCAGGGTCCCAGCAGAGGTGACGGCCAGCCCTGTGCCTGGGCTTCCTCCTGTGTCACAGTAATAGTCGGCCTCATCCTCAGGCTGCAGCCCTGAGATGAGCAGGAGCCCTGCATTGGTCTAGGCATCTTTGGATCCGGAGAAGCAGCTGGGGATCCCGGAGCCCTGGCCCTTATCTGAGTCTGTGTGGAAATTCAGGAAGTACCGAGGAGGGCTCCCTGGCTTCTGCTGGTGCCAGGTTATCCTGTATCCACCAACATTGAGACCGCTGCTCAGGGTGCAGGTGAGTCTGGCTGTGGCTCCCGGAGATGCAGAGAGGGAGGGCGGCTGAGTCAGCACAGGCTGGGAGAGGGACCCTGCAGACACAGACACTTGTCAGTTATGGGCAGGGACGGCTCCCTCAAAGCTGAGATCCTGGTCCCTGAGCACAGGGCTGGGCAGGAGCTTTGGGCGAGGAGCCCGGGGAGTGAGTGGTCGCTGCTCTGACCTCTGGGCGCTCTCAGTCCATGCTCCGGGCACGGGCCGCCTGCTGGGAGGATCCTGGGCTCTGGGAACAGTTTCCAAAGCTGTTTTCCTTATTTCAAGTGCGAAACAGCCATCGCACGGGACTTGGGCTTCTTACCCATGGATGACAGGCCACCTTTCAGAGACATAATGACCACTGAGTTTTCGTGTTGGTTCTGTTTTTCTGAAACTCAGAGACATGGGATCAAACATGGAAAGTGACTCTTTATAAACCAGAAGGTCCTTCCCCGTGTAGTTTGCACATGGAATTTATGTTAACAAGGTCACATGTTGGGACCCAAGACTCTGGTGGAGGCCAAGGTTTTTGTCCCACTTCCCCATCTGTGTGTGTCACTGTGGGACCATTATTGTACCAGATCAGACAGTAATAGTCAGCCTCGTCCTCAGGCTGCAGCCCCGAGATGAGCAGGAGCCCCGCATTGGCCGAGGCGTCTTTGGATCCAGAGAAGCGGCTGGGGACCCCGGAGCCTTGGCCCTTATCTGAGTCAGTGTGGTAGTTCAGGAGGTACCGGAGAGGGCTCCCAGGCTTCTGCTGGTGCCAGTTTATCCTGTATCCACCAACATTGAGGCCGCTGCTCAGGGTGCAGGTGAATCTGGCTGTGGCTCCCGGAGATGCAGAGAGGGAGGGCGGCTGAGTCAGCACAGGCTGCTGGGAGAGGGACCCTGCGGACACAGACACTTGTCAGTGATGGGCAGGGACCAGGGGACGTTTCCCAGGAGACTGAGCAGGAAGGGAAGAAGCCTGGTCCCAGGCCTGTCCCTACCTGTGCAGTGAGAGAGGAGCGCGAGGAGCAGAGGAGTCCAGGCCATGGTGCTCACGGCCCTGAGCCACAGTGGGGCTGGGCTGCCCAGACCTCCTTTTCTCCCCCACCCTCTGCCAGGGGAGGGGCTGCCATGCAAATGGGGGTCCCTCCAGGGACTGCCCATCCCCTCCCTGGGCCTTGGGGCTGGAGCTCAGCTCATACCCAGACTGAGGAGCTTGGAGGTGGGCTCACCCCTTGGGGGCCCTGGAGGAAGCACCTGCTGAGACCACACAAAGGCTATTGCTCAGGGGGCGCTGCCAGCAAAGACACAGCTGGTCCCCATCAGGGCGCACAGGGCCCAGCCCCCAGGTCCTGGCTCCTGTGAGTGGAAAGTCCTTAGTGAGCAGCTGTGTGGGGGCCACAAGGCGATCCCACCGCGCCCCCTGCTGGCCTCAGGACACACTACATCGCCCTGGTCCTAAGCCCTAAGCCCAGCTGGTGTCTGCAGCTCCCAGGCCACTGTCCCTGTTCCCACTTCCTGGTCTGACTGGCACAGACGCTGGCGCTCACTGCAGCTTCTCACTCCTGGGCCAGCCTGGGAGGTGCCAGCACGGACGTGACTGAGAGGTGCTGGTCTGGGAGGCGGTTAGAAATGCGTCCTCCCCAGGAGCGTCCTGGCGACATGGGTGGGATGCCGGAACAGACTTGCTTCTGCCACCATCTGAAACACCCGCCAGCCAGGCTTCAGAGCGACCCAGAGGTGCCTCTTCGGCGTGGCCATGGACACTCCCTGCCAGCTGACAGGATGAGCGCTCGTGTCCAAGGTGACCCAGCGGGTGATGGCGAGAACTGTAAGCAGCATGTTGACTGTTGTCCTTGTTGCTGTGGGACTGGCACCAGGAGATGGAAAGCTGGAGACCTTAATCCCGAAGCCCTGGACGTGCCGTTGCGAGGCCTCCTCCAGGGCTCCCATATGTTTCTATTTTACTTACTATCGTAGCGTAGATTTAAAATGTATTCATTAAAAATAGTCTTTTTTTTTAGATTTTAGGCAACATAGAAATTTGTTAAGTATGTAGTTATTACTTTATGTACCTTTGTTTCCCCTTTAATTTTACCCTGCCCCATGTCATCTAATGTCTTCTTATTTTTCAATTAGATTACATTCAATATTACTTTGTATTAGTTTCAGGTATACTCAAAAGTAAAGTGTCCCCTCAATGTTTCGGGTACCCACCAGGCCCCATGTATACGGATCACAGTACAAACCGACTGTACTCCCTACGCTATCATCTACTAATAGAGTTAGTGCGCGCCCTCGTGGTGCTGCTCAGGCATTGTAGACAAGTAGTGTTTTAGGCGCTTACACCGGCCACGCATCTTCTCTGCATTAAACATGCTTTTATATTATTCCTTTTGAATTTACTCAACTAACTTGTTGAAAAAATTCCAATGAATTGGAATTACTCCGGCTAAAAATACTCAATTTATATATAGACTCAGAAGTTAGCTTTCCCCTCATTCTAGGTCCTCCTCTTTATTCTGCCTCCCCCTGTTTGAGACTTCACACTGCACAACACTGTTCAAAGCTGTAGACTATTAGGTGTCACTGTCTTTATTCTGCTCACTGACCCCGCAGAGAAGCCATTCTCCATCACTGCTCAGCAAAATCGTATATGCTCACTGCTTAATCATCACTTGTACTTTTTCATTTCATTTTTCCAGCTTCCTTGCATTATTATAGTGTCACTGGATTTTAAGAGCTTGTTTATAACTAAAGATGTTAACCATTTCTCATGCATTGCAAATGATATACCATGTTTTTTGTTACTATTTTACTCTGCTGTTTTACTTTTTGGTTGTATCAAACTTGTGCATTAAATATAATCATATTCTGTTTTAAAAAAAAAAAAGAAATGCGGCCTCACACGTTCATAAACAGTCAGCTGAGCCCCAGCCTTCAGGGGAGACGTTATGGTGCTGAGAGTCCTGAGGGCGCTGGGGGACTGAGAAGGGACATGAGCCTGGGACACAGCCCTGGGCTCCTCCCTCTTCACAGACGGGAGGGGCTCCTGACACGCACGTCACTCATTCAGTCTGTCTCTGTGGACGCGCTCATCCATCTAAGGCAGTGACCGGCAAACTGCGGCCCCTTGAATGTGGCTCTTCCACAAAATACCACGTGCGGGTGCACACGTACAGTGCGATTGAAACTTCGTGGCCCATGTGCAGAAGTCGGTATTTTGTGGAAGAGCCACACTCAAGGGGCCAAAGAGCCGCATGAGGCTCTCAAGCCCCATTTTGCCGACCACGGGTCTAAGGAATGGGGGGTGTTGGCTGATGATGCAGTGCCTTCTGCGTTGGGCCCTTTGTGATGAGCTGGGTGTGGGTTCAGGGGGAGCAATCTCTTCGTCGTCCCCATGCAATGGCCACAGAAAGAACTGAAGACACTGAATGCGTGTGTCGGGGGGAGGCAACATTGGCAGATCAATGGACGGCACAAGCCACATCAATACCTGTTTGGGGGCATTTGTGTGATAATAGGCCTGGCCCTTTAAGAACACAGCCATGGGATGTGGGTTACACCTTAGACACCAGCCTTCCTTTCCAGGCCCCTGGAGACACGCTGGGGAAGCCCCAGAAGATCTTCCTTCTGGTTCCAGGATGGACCCTCCCTCAGAGCAGGGCCTGCAGGCACCATAGAGTCCCTCAGGCCCTCCCCACCCAAGTCTGCAGAGGGCGCTCCTGACCTTGGGGTGAGGACAGTGACCTTCCTCCTCCAGAGGCTCAGCTGTGCTCTGCTCTGTCTGTCCTGCCCCCAGGGAAGCTGCCAGAACCTGTGACCTCCTGCTGCCCCGGGGGTGTGGGTGGGAGACGGCAAGGAGAGGAGCTGCCAACTCATTTCTCTTGTGCTCACTGAACAGGATCCTCTGAAATGTAACGATGATGATGATGATAATCCAACCTGGAGTCAGCACCTCCCGGGAGAGACTGGGAGCCCAGGAAGGGGACTCACACCCCCGGGGCTGTGCTGGGAGGAGGGCGGGGCCCTGGGGTGGGCTGGTCAGTGATGCTCAGCCTCATCCTCAACCTGTGACAGGGGCCTCTGGGGTAGCTGACATGGCGACCAAAATGAGAACCAACATTCCTGTCTGTTTTTATATATATTTTTATTGATTTCAGAGAAGTAATAGGCAGAGAGAGGGAAAGAAACATCAATGATGACAGAGGATCATCGACTGGCTGCCTCCAGCACACCCCCCACTGGGTTCATGCATGTAACCTGGGCATGTGCCCTGACCCGGGATACAACCCTGACATCCTGGTTCACAGGTCAACACTCAACCACTGGGCCCTGCCAGCCGGGCTGAGGATCCCCATGTCCTGAGGATGTGGTTGTGTCATGGGTGCAGAGTGTTGCTGAGATGTCACCGGTGCTGATGGATGAAAATGACGCCTTTCTCCCCAGTGCTGCTGCCTGGGCTGGGGTTACTAGGCCTGGGCTGTCTGTCCTGGTCCCGGTCCCTGGAGGAGCTGGAGGAGCAGGGGAGCTGCAGGGACCCGTGTGCACAGGCAGGGTCCACGCTGCAGGGCATGGGGCAGGGCTGGTGGAGTGCCCGCATGAGCATGACCATCTGGGACCCTGTCCTGGGTCCTGTTTAATCGTGAGGACAAGGGAGACCCAGGACCTGATGGAGACACCCTGACACCTGGTCCTTTGGCCCCGGAGCTAAGTTCTAGCGGCCTCGCATCACAGCCAGACGTATCCTCAAGGAGCTCATATGCATGTGCCTAGAGATAGGATGTTGTTATTTTCAAATTTTGATAGTTCCCTGGTATTATATATACTGCCTCACACGTTCATAAAAGTTCATAAAAAACCAACCTTCATTTCAGTAGGTTGGTTTTTAATGCAAAATTCAGATTTGAGCCCTCAGACCAGGATCCTCTCTCAGTCATTGCTTGACTCTGAGCTGAGCTTGGCCTGAATGAATCTGATTCAACCTCCTCCAGTGTCTCCATGGGAACCTTCATCCCTGAGGAATGTTACCTGTGGGAACGTGAACATGGCGCACATTCCATGAGCAACAAATCAATGGAAACGCTGACCTGATGCCAAAGCTGTGACCCTGTCAGGACCTCGGGTCCAAGCACCACACGGTGCCGGATGGACACCTATCAGCACAGTCACGGCTGAGCCAGACCTGGGCGGAGCCGCCAGCAGGGGCCAAGGTCAGGCCAGGAGAGCGGAGAGGAGGTTTTTGTCTCACTTCCCTGTGGGTCTGGGCCACTGTGAGAGTCTTAGAGCTGCTGTCCCATGTGTCACAGTAATAGACAGCCTCGTCCTCAGGCTGCAGCCCCGAGATGGTCAGGAGCCCCGCATTGGCCGAGGCGTCTTTGGATCCAGAGAAACGACTGGGGACCCCAGAGCCCTGGCCCTTATCTGAGTCTGAGTAGAATTTCAGGAGATACCGGGGAGAACTCCCTGGCTTCTGCTGGTACCAGCGTATCCAGTAACTGCCAACACTGAAGCCACTGCTCAGGGTGCAGGTGAGTCTGGCTGTGGCTCCCGGAGATGCAGAGAGGGAGGGCGGCTGAGTCAGCACAGGCTGGGAGAGGGACCCTGCGGACACAGACACTTGTCAGTGATGGGCAGGGACCAGGGGACATTTCCCAGGAGACTGAGCAGGAAGGGAAGAAGCCTGGTCCCAGGCCTGTCCCTACCTGTGCAGTGAGAGAGGAGCACGAGGAGCAGAGGAGTCCAGGCCATGGTGCTCACAGCCCTGAGCCCACAGTGGGGCTGGGCTGCCCAGGCCTCCTTTTCTCCCCCACCCTCTGCCAGGGGAGGGGCTGCCATGCAAATGGGGGTCCCTCCAGGGACTGCCCAGCCCCTCCCTGGGCCCTGGGGCTGGAGCTCCACTCACACCCCAGACTGAGGAGCAAGAAGGTGGGCTCACCCTTTGGGGGCCCTGGGAGGAAGCACCTGCTGGGACCACACACAGGTGCCTGCTCAGGGGGCGCTGCCAGGCCACCAAGGACAGCAGGGAGCCCACAGTGCAGGTGCCTGTGTGTGAAGGTCTCACTGAATAACTGTGCTGATCACCTGGCAGTCCCACAGCGCCCCCTGCTGGTGGGAGGACACACCCTCCCCTGCCCCAAAGCCCTGACAGCCCAGCTGGCTGTGGGCTCCCAGGTCTCTGTCCCTGTTCCCACACCCACGGTCTGAGCCCAGATACTGGGATGTGAGTCTCTGTATTGATCACCGTAGCATTTCACTCTCAAATCTGCATCTGTGTGATGAGCTTAAACATTCACAAATGACAAATGAACATGGTTTCTCTTCCAGTAAAGATGCTGCACAAATAAATGCACAGTCAGCCTCTTGTCCAACCTCACAGGTGAGGGAGCTGCTCAGGTGTGATGAGCTCCTGGGGGCTGTTCAGGTCAATGAAGGAGAGAGGAACTTTCCAGAAATACCCTCAGGGTCACATTCAGAGGAGGACCATTCAGCAAACATTTCAAAGCCTGTAAGGCATCAAATCATTGTCATCTGATAGGAGTTAGTGATTCATTATGAAAAAACGCAGTTTCATCGGCTTCACATTTACCAGGGGAGCTCGCAGCTCGTGGGAGTTGTTGAATTTAAGGAATTGACTTTATATTCTTCCATCTGTATGCTCTGCTGGTCTGTGTCTCGTGTGTCTTGAACCGATTTTCTCTTTGGTGGGCTAACGTGTGTTATATGTTGAAATCCCCGTGTGCATTTCCTGACTTGTTTTCTCATTCGGGGAAGAAGCTGAATGTGGCCTGTGCTGTGTGTGCGGATGTGGGGAAACCTGGGCAGTGAGCGCAGAAGCCACCCCTCCTCCCCGAGCCCGAATCTGCCTCGGCCTCAACTGCAGATGCTCCCGTGGTCCCCACACTGAGGCTCACGCGGATGCTGGTCGATGCCAGTGACCAGGAAACCGCGTCCCTGGGCGCTCTCTCCTCAGACACTAGAGCCTGGTCCCTTCTGCTCAGGCCGGTCCCCCCGGCCCAGAACCCTCAGTGCGTCCCCCTGCTCCTCCCCTCCACCTCCAACTCCCCAGCTGCCCTCAGGGCCCCCCGTGTGCTGGCTCTTCCTCCATGTCCAACTGGTGCCCTGCAATGCCCAGCTCCCCCAGCGCCCTGGCTGCCCTGTTACTGCAAAACCTCAGTCCCTGTCCCTTCAGGTCCTCCTACTATCCACAGGTCCTCTGGGTCCCTTCATGGTGAGGCTGTCTCTATCAAGCATCTTGGGAAGGTGGTCGTGTTCTCTATGTAACTCCTCGTGATAAACACGGAATGACTTCATCCTGGAATTCTTTGACGCAGCAAAACCCCAGCAGTCAGCAGCCACACGGGGCCCAGCAGAAGTCTGGCCGAGCCCCAGGGCACTGACTTATGACAGAAAAAAGAGACCACCTGGACCCCCGCCCGGTTCTCAGGCTCCATCCAGGGGGGCACAGCTGCCCTGACCCTCTCAGGGGCCCAGCCTGAGGGCCAGGCCAGAACACTGCCCCCTACTGGTCTCTGATGCAGCGCCCACCAGCCCCTCCCCACCCCAGCCTCCCAGAGGGCACCCTGACTTTGCACTTGGATCCCTGTGATGTCACCTCCCAGCACAGAAGCAGTCGCTCACTCCCTGGGCTGGGGCCTCAGGCACTGGCTCCTGAGAACTAAGGGGCCGGGCTGCTGCGAGCAGGACGCGTTCCCAGCTCCCCCGCGGCCAGGCATCTGGGCCGACCTGGCGGCGTCTTTAGCTTCGGCCACTTGTGCGGTGCCTTCCCCATGGAGGACCCTCTGGACCAAGGTCAAGGCTCAAACCCCTACTCGGCACTCGGCCAGTTCACACCGAGGAGGAGCCATGTGAGTCGCCCTCACAAGGTGGCGGGTGTTGTTGTCATTGTTGTTGGGAGAGACCCTGTGCGACCCTCCCCCTGCCCGGGTCCCGGCTCTTCAGGTCTGTCTCAGTCACTGCATGTAACACCAACTCAGAAACGGTGTTCGCTTCTCCGTTTTCCACACTCAGCTTTACTTTTTCCTCTCAGCTTTATCCTCCAGGAGCTCACATGCATGTGGCTACAGATAGGATGTTGTTATCTTTACATGTTGATAGTTCCCGGCTGTTATACAGACTACACTTCATTGCTGCAGGTTGGTTTTAATGCAAAATTCAGATTTGAGTCCTCAGACCAGGATCCTCTCTCAGTCACTCCTCCACTCGGATCTGAGCTTGGCCTGAATGAATCTGATTCAACCTCCTCCAGTGTCTCCATGGGAACCTTCATCCCTGAGGAATGTTACCTGTGGAACGTGAACATGGCCCACATTCCATGAGCAACAAATGATGAAACGCTGACCTGACGTCAAAGCTGTGACCCTGTCAGGACCC
>NW_005873584.1:21322-22515 GCF_000147115.1 Myotis lucifugus | reverse complement strand
CTGTGTGCCGCCATCCCACTGGGTACTTGTACCCACTGCTGGTGACGGCCCCGCTCGCACTGGCTACTGGCTCCTGGCGCTGGTCCCAATGGCTCGGTGCCCGTCAGCAGGTGCAAGCAGCGGCTGCCAGCCCCAATCGCCCCTGAGGGCTTCTCCACCTCCCCTTGCTCCTGAGGGGCGATCAGGGCTGGCAGCCGCCACTCACACTTGCTTCTGGTGCTGGCCCCAATTGCGCCGCACCGTCAATGTGTATGAGCGGGGCTGGCACCATCAGCACATGGGAGCAGTGTTGCCTGGAGCAGGGCTGCCAGCAGACAGGGGATCAGGGGCCGCGGTGGGAGGGCCCAGGCGGGGGCATGGAGGATGGGCTGAGACCCGCCCCTGTGCCCACTGCAGTCTCGTGGCCCACGGTTCCTTTCAAGGTGCA
This sequence comes from Myotis lucifugus, assembly GCF_000147115.1. Taxonomy (NCBI): domain Eukaryota; kingdom Metazoa; phylum Chordata; class Mammalia; order Chiroptera; family Vespertilionidae; genus Myotis; species Myotis lucifugus. The sequence continues at coordinate 22,088 of NW_005873584.1, read as the reverse complement.
CAAATTCGTACACTGGGTCCCTAGTATCTCAATAAGAAAATAAAAATAAAAGACACACTTCAAAATGATTGAAAATGTCTAATGGTCTTGATTCTAGTCCCTAGAAGGACAAGTGTGTAGAATCCAAAACATTAATCTCATTAACAAGTGTATTCCATTTTCTCACCTGCCAAAATATAACAAGAAACTCCCAATCCCCTTATCCCAATGTTTCAGATGTATTCCTCCCTTTTTCTACTTTGAATATGTAGACAGACCGAGCCTATTTCACCAAGTCCTGGCCCTCTAAGCACCAAGACTTACATGTCCATTCTAAGTATCAACATCCCTAAATAATCTGGGGCTTGGAAGAACCGGAGTCCTCTCACACAGAGTAAGATGTGTTAGTTGAGTGTGGAATGTGGGGGCCTTGAGTGGAATAATCTGTAGGGAAGACAAACTCTTACCTTTCCCCTCTTAGGCTCCTTTTTAACTGGGTCTAAGAATTACATTGGCATAGGACCAATAAACAAGAGAAAAGCAGTCTCACTTTTTCAATACAAGTTTTATGTGACCCTGGAGTCCCGGAAGGAAGGAATGGCCAAAGAAACAGTGAGACCTACATGCTTTTATGTTAGGTTGAGGAAGGACAGGTGATTGTGAAAAAGTGACTACACTCTGTGGGGAGGCTAGAGGAAGATAGAATTGTTTTAATAGGGACTGTGTGTACATAATTCTCTCAGTCTCGCAACTTCCTGATGATAACAATGTGACTTTGCTCTGGTGG
>NW_005873584.1:0-21222 GCF_000147115.1 Myotis lucifugus | reverse complement strand
ATTTCATCTCCAGCTTTTAAGAAAAGAAGGAAGGTCATGGCATTTTTCTTGTATTTGTTGTTTTACAAGTGCCTTTAACTCAAAATAGTCAATATGCCAGCGTGCACATTTTAGGTGGCTTGTTCTGAAATCCTTCAAATCATTATAATTTTTGCTTTCTTGGACTGTATAAGCCTGCAGGGAGCGGGAAGAGGAGTCCCCAGATTCTAATATAAGGTCACCTTCCCCAGGGCGGCTTCACAAGGTGGTCGCTGAGGCCCCCTGCAGGCCAATTCTGGATCTACCTCCTTCACAATTTTAACTCCCTAACATTCAACATGCCACAAAGAAACAAAAGCTGCCAATGTCTTTGATAGAACTGTCTGTGTTGTCAACCATACAATATCAAATTCATTTGGGGCCTGTGTAATGTTTTATGTGTAGTTTTTGTATCCCATCTTCTCATTTTAAAATGTTTTTATTGATTTTAGAGAGAGAGCCAACATAGAAGGGGGGAGAGAGAGAGAGAGAGAGAGAGAGAGAGAGAGAGAGAGAGAGAGAGATGTTAGAGAGAAACATTGACCAGCTGCCTCCTATAAGCTCCCTACTGGGGATCAAGCTGACAAGCCTAGCATGTGCCCTGACCAGAAATCAAACAGGTGACCTTTTGATGTATGGGACAATGCTCAACCAATCAGCCAAGGCATCCCCAACTCCTCATTTTAAAAAATTACTACTACTGCTGCAACTTCATTATAATTACTATTATTTTCATCCTTCTGCTGTTAGGTATTTCTTTCTAAAATCTGTCCACATGTCAAAATACTTAGTGAAATGCTATAACAAGGATAATTCCTTTTTTCCTGCCTCAAAGGATATGACCATCTTCTGTTTTACAGCTGATTAGTATTTCATGGTGCAAATGTACACCAGCATGGATGGACCTGGAGAGTATTATGCTAAGTAAAATAAGCCAATCAGAGAAAGACAAATACCATATGATTTCACTTAAATGTGAAATCTAATGAACACAATAAACTAACAAAGTGGAGTCAGACTCATGGATTCAGAGAACAGACTGTCAGCTGTCAGAGGGTAGGATGGGTGGAAACTAGGTGAGATGGATGAAGGGATTATGCAGGGGGAAAAAAAAACAACTTCTGGACACAGACAACAGTATGGTGATTGCCAGAGGGAAGGGGGTGGGGGAGGACAAAGAAGGTAAATGGTGATAGGAGACTTGACTTTGGGTGGTGAACCCACAGTATAATATACAGATGATATATTGTAGAATTGTGTACCTGAAACCTGTATAATTTTATTAACCAATGTCACCCCAGTAAATACAATTTAAAAAATTAAAGACAGGAAAAAAGGGGGGTATAGTCACCTAAACCTGGGACGTGTGCAGGTTCTTGGTGGCAACCTTGCTTTTCTCTGGCACCAAACGTACCTGTTCTTGAAGTAGCAAGAGATGACACAACTAGGACTAGAACTTGACCAAATTGGTAAAGTTTGAGCCTTGAATTTCCTCATTTTTTTCCTGACACTTCTATTCAGCTGTTTCAGCTTCTTCCCTTAACCAGGGTTCCTGAAGTTCTCCTATTGATGTCAAACTTAAACACCTTTCTTGTTTATTTGGTTTTTCCTTTTGCTTTATTCATGCACTGTCATAACAATTGTCACAGCAATTAGGTATGTGATAGTCATAAATTGTTGCTCATATGATTGTAATTTAGTAAGGCCTTTAGACTCAAATAATACATATATTTTAATAACATTTTCCATCACAAAGCAGTGAATTTGAAAAGAGTGCAAGGAAATGAAGGTGGCATAGTTCAGTACAAAACAGTGGTGATATAAAATCTCCACAAAACAGGGAAATATGAAAACAGTCAGCAGTCAAAAGAATATGATTACCCCTCTTTTTATATAAGGGTAGAAATGATAAATGATAAATGGTCTTTGGTTATACTGCAAATTCTATTGATTCTGTTATGATCTCATGAAATACAAATAAGGCGCTCATTGACTTTTAAAAAGAGAAGTAGATTATTACATAGGATGTTATTAGGAAACTTTAGTTAATTAAATCTAACAGAATACACGGCCAGTGTGCCAAAGCACAGGCAGAAATAACTTACTATAAAATAATCTTAAAATGTTGAGAAATATTTACATTAACACAGAGCTAGCTCCCATATTATTCTTGATTTGTCATATATGTAAACTATATAATGTTCACTGATAGGAATTTAGAAAGAATCAATCATACATTTATCTACATCTTGTACTCTGTTTAAAGTAATGTTTCAGTGACTGGATAATTTTGAAATTTCTAATAAGGAGGAAAAAAACAACAACCACAGAAGCAAAGACTAATGGCTACCCTCCTTGAGGTTATACCATTCTCATAGGGATGCCCAGGGTATCAGCTCCATTCATCAACTGTGAGTTAAAGAAGACAGCTACCACTGCAGCTGAAGCATCTTTCTTCCGTGTCATTGGGGTGCTATTCATCAAAAAAGAACCTTTTGAAGAAAACTCTACAATCAGCCTCGACGTATGAGGTTTTGAGAAATTCAGGCTCAGTTAAGAATATTTATAATTGTTTATAAGTGAGAAGAAAGTTAAAAGTGAGAAGAAAGTCTACCATGGAACACTTATAAGGCTATTTCACTTATGTGTTAAATTTCTATGTCTGGTATGGAAAATTGAAAATGTTATATTGTTGAATTTTTAAAAACTGATTTATATGACAATAAGTATTATGTATCTATTTTGATAAAACATGTGTCTATATTATAAATGTATGTATTATAACTCTGAAAAGATATGTGTCTATTAATAGGGTTTACTCCTGGAGAGCTGGATTTTGTAATTTTATGTATGTTTTTATTGTTCTAATTTCTTATAACAAATGTAAGCCTTTTGTAAAATAAGGAAATGTAAGGTAAGTTAATAAAACATTTTTACTTTTATTTCAAATTTATGTTTATATAATGATAAATTTTATATCCCTCAAAATTTAGGTAAGAGGAGGAATACATGTAGTTTTTATCTATAGATAAATTCCACATCATACTTTCTATAGATGTTGTTTAGACTCCCTGAGAATATAGTAGTTTTTACAGTAATAGGATAATTCTCCAAGAGTAATAATTTTGTCCCGACGAAAAGAATGCAATCCTTGGAGACAGGAGGATAACATACTCATGATATTGAAAGGAAACTTTAGTTAATTAAATATATCAGAATATATGCCAGTGTGCCAAAGCATAGGCAGAAATAATTTACTATAAAATAATCTTAAAATATTGAGAAATATTTACATTAGCACAGAGCTAGCTACCATATTATGCTGGTGATCAAATTCTACTGCCAAAGTAGGGCAAAGGCAGAGCAAAGAGGAGTCATAAGCCACAGTTGAGTAGATAAATTAATGTTGAGTTGATAAATAAATGTTGAATTAACTAGAATTTAACTGGCAGTGAACTTTAAATCTGGAAAGGGCTACAGGCCATGATGGTATGAATGGCCATCTGTCATTCACAATGATGCAGCAGGAAGTGGAACCAGGTTGCTTTCTCTTTCTCACTCCCATTTTAGAAGTTGCATCTCTGAGAAAGTGTGACCTCGGTGCAATCTCACTTCATGTTCCTCCCGGGTGGTGACAGAAAAGCTTCAGCAAGCACGGTGTGGGGTGTTTATTCCTTAAGTGCTGGGTCTTGTCAGCATCTCTATATTTACTTCCTAGATAAATCACCACTAGCATGTAGGACAGAAGGTAACGACATGAATGAAAAAGAAGGAACATTTCATAAATTATAATAATCCCATGCATCCAATCATAACTGTTAGAGAATGTATTAACATGCAAAAAAAATTGAGAGTCATATTGAATACAGGATTCTAAAGAAACTACTGTTGAAGTCTTTTTTTGCCATGTGCTTTGTGATTGAAAAGTTTTACTTAAGATGCTATCTCCCCCACTTAGCTCACAAATATATTTTCTTATAATGACTTCTATTAAACTTATAATTTTGTGCTTCATATTTTGAACTTAAGCACATGGAGAATCCATCCACCCCTGTAGCTGGGAGTAGGCAGGGAATAATTTCCATACTTTGCCCCCTAACATTTTGCCTTTTCTCCATTGATTTATGGTACTAAATGCATTGTATATTACATTTCCAAATATTTATGTTTCCTCTCTGAGTTCTACTCAGTCCATACATCTATCTATTTGTCTGTACTCATGCCAATGCTACTCTTATGGCAATGGATTGGTAATACACCTCCTCATTTGTCAGAGCAAATTTTCTTTTTTTTTTTTTTCTCTTTTTTTTTTCGCCAAAAGTATTACAAAGGGTATTACATAAGTGTCCTTTCCCCCGCCCCCCACCCTTGACAAGCCCCTGCCCTCCCTTACCCCCCAGTGTCTTATGTCCATTAGTTATGGTTATATGGATGCATACAAGTCCTTCGGTTGATCTCTTACTCCCCTCCCTCCTGTCCCCCAACCCTCCCTGGCCTTCTCACTGCAGTTCGACAATCAGTTTGAGGCAGCTCTGCCACTGTATTTATTATTGTTCGAAAGTTTGTAATGGTCTTAATTATCCACGAAAGAGTGAGATCATGTGGTATTTTTCCTTCATTGACTGGCTTGTTTCACTTAGCATAATGCTCTCCAGTTCCATCCATGCTGTTGCAAATGGTAAGAGTTCCTTCTTTTTAACAGCAGCATAGTATTTCATCGTGTAGATGTACCACAGTTTTCTAATCCATTCATCTACTGATGGGCACTTAGGCTGTTTCCAGATCTTAGCTATGGTGAATTGTGCTGCTATGAACATCTGGGTGCATATATCCTTTCTGATTGGTGTTTCTGGTTTCTTGGGATATATTCCTAGAACTGGGATCGCAGGGTCAAATGGGAGTTCCATTTCCAATTTTTTGAGGAACCTCCATACTGCCTTCCATAGTGGCTGCACCAGTCTGCATTCCCACCAGCAGTGCACAAGTGTTCCTTTTTCTCCACATCCTCTCCAGCACTTGTCGTTTGTTGATTTGTTGATGATGGCCATTCTGACAGGTGTGAGATGGTACCTCATTGTTGTTTTGATTTGCATCTCTCGGATGATTAGTGACTTTGAGCATGTTTTCATATGTCTCTTGGCTTTCTGAATGTCTTCTTTTGAAAGGTGTCTATTTAGATCCTTTGCCCATTTTTTGATTGGATTGTTTATCTTCTTTTTGTTAAGTTGTATGAGTTCCCTATAAATTTTGGAGATTAAGCCCTTATCAGATATGACGTTGGCAAATATGTTTTCCCAAGAGGTGGGTTTTCTTGTTGTTTTGTTGATGGTTTCTTTTGCTGTGCAGAAGCTTTTTATTTTGATGTAGTCCCATTTGTTCAGTTTCTCTTTAGTTTCAACTGCCCTAGGAGCTGTATCAGTGAAGAAATTGTTTTGGCATAAGTCTGAGATTTTGTTGCCTTTGTATTCTTCTAGAATTTTTATGGTTTCCTGTCGTACATTTAAGTCCTTTATCCATTTTGAGTTAATTCTTGTGTATGGTGTAAGTTGGTGGTCTAGTTTCATTTTCTTGCATATATCTGTCCAATTTTCCCAACACCATTTATTGAAGAGACTATCTTGGCTCCATTGTATGTTCATGCCTCCTTTGTCAAAAATTAATTGAGCATATTGGTTCGGGCTAATTTCTGGACTCTCTATTCTATTCCACTGGTCTATATGTCTGTTCTTGTGCCAGTACCAAGCAGTTTTGAGAACAGTGGCTTTGTAATACAGTTTGATATCTGGCATTGAGATCCCACCTACTTTGTTCTTTCTCAGGATCGCTGCAGCTATTCGGGGTCTTTTTTTATTCCAGATGAATTTTTGGAGAGTTCGTTCTAGATCTTTGAAGAAGGCCATTGGTATTTTAATGGGAAGTGTGTTGAATTTATAGATTGCTTTGGGTAGTATGGACATTTTAATGATGTTGATTCTACCAATCCAAGAACATGGTATGTTCTTCCATCTGTTTATGTCTTCCTCTATCTCTTTTTTCAGCGTCCTGTAGTTTTCTGAGTAGAGGTCTTTAACCTCTTTAGTTAAGTTTATTCCTAGGTATCTTAATTTTTTTGGTGCGATGGTAAATGGGATTGTTTTTCTAATCTCTCTTTCTGAAAGTTCACTATTGGAGTATAGAAATGCATCAGATTTCTTGGGGTTAATTTTGTATCCTGCTACATTGCCAAATTCATGTATTAAGTCTAGTAGCTTTTTGATGGAGTCTCTAGGGTTTTGTATGTATAATATCATGTCATCTGCAAATAAGGACAGTTTTACTTCCTCTTTTCCAATTTGGATGCCTTTTATTTCTTCTTCTTGCCTAATTGCAATGGCTAATACTTCCAGTACTATGTTGAACAGGAGTGGTGAGAGTGGGCATCCCTGTCTTGTTCCTGTTCTTAGGGGAAATGGTGTTAGTTTTTGACCATTGAGTATGATGTTGGCTGTGGGCTTGTCATATATGGCTTTTATTATGTTGAGGTATGATCCTTCTATTCCCACCTTTCTGAGAGTTTTTATCAAAAATGGGTGTTGGATTTTGTCGAATGCTTTTTCTGCATCAATTGATATGACCATGTGGTTTTTTTCTTTCAATTTGTTTATGTGATGTATCACATTTATTGATTTACGGATGTTGTACCATCCTTGCATCTCTGGGATAAATCCTACTTGGTCATGGTGTATGATCCTTCTGATGTACTGCTGGATCCGATTTGCTAAGATTTTGTTGAGGATTTTGGCATCTATGTTCATGAGGGATATTGGCCTGTAATTCTCTTTCATTGTGATCTCTTTACCTGGTTTTGGTATTAGGGTGATGCTGGCTTCATAGAATGAGCTTGGAAGCGTTCCTTCCTCTTGAATTTTTTGTAGTAGTCTGAGGAGGGTAGGTTTTAGTTCTTCCTTGAATGTTTGGTAAAACTCCCCTGTGAAGCCGTCTGGCCCTGGGCTTTTGTTTGCTGGAAGCTTTCTGATGACTGCTTCAATTTCTTCCATAGTTATTGGCCTATTGAGATTTTTAGATTCTTCCTGTTTGAGTTTTGGAAGGTTGTATTTTTCTAGGAATTTGTCCATTTCCTCCACGTTGTCTAGTTTGTTGGAGTAGAGTTGCCCGTAGTATTGTTTAACAATCATTTGTATTTCTGTGGGGTCTGTTGTTATTTCGCCTCTATCATTTCTGATTTGGTTTATTTGGGACCTCTCCCTTTGCTTCTTGGTGAGCCTGGCTAGGGGTTTGTCAATCTTGTTTATCCTTTCAAAGAACCAGCTCTTGGTTTCATTGATTTTCTGTATTGTTTTTTTGGTCTCTATTTCATTGATTTCTGCTCTAATCTTTATTATCTCCTTCCTTCTGCTCACTCTGGGGTTTTCTTGTTGGTCTCTTTCTAATTCTTTGAGTTGTAGAGTTAGATAATTGACTACCATTTTTTCTTGTTTTTTGAGATAGGCCTGTAGAGCTATAAACTTTCCTCTCAGGACTGCTTTCATTGTGTCCCAGAGGTTTTGGATTGTTGTGTTTTCATTGTCATTAGTGTCCAGGATGTTTTTAATTTCTTCTTTGATGTCAACGGTAACCCAATCAATATTTAATAACATGCTATTCAGCTTCCAAGTGTTTGAGTATTTTGGGTTGTTTTTATTGTAGTTTATTTCTAACATTATGCCATCGTGGTCTGCGAAGAAGCTTTTTATGATTTCAATCTTCTTGAATTTGTGGAGACTTTGCTTGTGACCCAATATGTGGTCTATTTTTGAATATGTCCCATGAGCACCTGAGAGGAATGTATATTCCGCAGCTGTGGGGTGAAGTGTTCTGAAGATGTCAATTAAGTCCATCTGATCTAGTGAGTCATTTAGGATTGCTGTTTCTTTGCTGAGTTTTTGTCTAGTGGATTTATCCAGTGATGTCAGTGGTGTATTAAAGTCCCCTACTATGATTGTATTGTTGTCGATCTCTCCCCTGATATCTTCCAGAAGTTTTCTTATGTATGTGGGTGCTCCTGCATTGGGTGCATATATGTTTACCAGGGTTATATCTTCTTGTTGTATTGATCCCTTTAGTATTATGAAGTGGCCTTCCTTATCTCTGGTTATGGCCTTCACTTTGAGATGTATTTTGTCAGATATAAGTATTGCTACCCCAGCTTTCTTTTCCTTTCCATTTGCGTGAAAGATATTTTTCCATCCCTTCACTTTCAGTCTGTGTGAGTCCCTTCTAATGAGGTGGGTCTCTTGTAGACAGCAGATGTATGGGTCATGTTTTTTTATCCATTCAGCCACTTGATGTCTTTTGGTTGGAGCATTTAGTCCATTTACATTTAAAGTTATTATTGAAAGGTACTTGTTTGTAGCCATTTCTTTTTTTGTGTGTGTGTGGCTGTTTTCTTTCTGAGCTTGATGTTTCTTCTTTTTACACCAGTCCCTTTAGCATTTCTTGCATGGCTGGCTTGGTGGTGATAAACTCCCTTAGCCCTTTTTTGTCTGTGAAGCTTCTTATTTCCCCTTCAATTTTGAATGATAGCCTTGCTGGATAGAGTATTCTTGGATTCAGTCCTTTGCTTTGCATCACTTTGTAGATTTCCGTCCATTCTTTTCTGGCCTGATGTGTTTCTGTTGAGAAATCATTTGATAATCTAATGGGAGATCCCTTGTATGTTACTTTCCGTCTCTCTCTTGCAGCCTGTAAGATTCTCTCTTTATCCTGAACATTTGCCATGGTAATTATGATGTGTCTTGGTGTGGGTCTTTTCGGGTTCACCTTGTTTGGGACTCTCTGGGCTTGTGTGACTTTTTTCTTCCCCACCTCAGGGAAGTTTTCTGATATTATTTCTTCGAATAGGTTTTCTAATCCATGTTCATCTTTCTGTTGTTCTGGCACCCCTATTATTCGTATGTTGTTTCGTTTCATGTTGTCCCAAAGCTCCCTTAGGCTCTCCTCCTGTCTTTTAATTTTTTTCTCCATTTGCCGTACAGTTTGAGTGTGTTTTGCTTCCTTGTCTTCTAATTCACTAATTCGGTCCTCCGCTTCTCCCAGTCTACTGTTGATACTTTCAATGGAGTTTTTTATTGAAGCTATGTCGCTCTTCATTTCTTCTTGGGACTTACTTAAGTTGTTGATTTTTTCATCTGTTTCTTCTAGCTTCTTGCATAAGTAGTTGAGTTTTTCATCTGTTTCTTCTTGCTTCTTGAACATCCGGTTCATGTACTCTAGGAACCTTATTCTGAATTCTTTTTCCGTCATGTTGCATATCTCTGTCTCACTTAGCTGCTTTTCTGGCGAGTCCTCCTTTTCTTTCCTTTGGGGGTTTCTTTGTCTACCCATGTTTGATCTCACTGACATGACTAGTTGTTGAATCGTTCAGTGGCTGGACCCTGGGTGGCAGTGGCTGCTCCCTGGGTGGCAGTGGCTCCTCGGGCTGTGGTTGCTCCTTGGGCAGTTGTGGTAGCAGCGGCTCCTCTGTTGATAGCAGAGCCTCTGTTGGGTGCTGTTCACAGCTGTGGTGGCTCTTCTGGCTGGTGGAGGGAGGCTTCACACACAGCAACTGTTCCCCAGGCAGAGCGTATGGTGATCAGGAGGCCGCTGTTGCTTGAGTCTGCTGCGTTGATTTAAAGGCACAAAATACAACACAACAAGGCACAACGTACCAGGCACTAAACACTATTGTATTTACGATATTACTAACCCCAGATAAAGGTGGCCTCCCGAGCTAAGAGAGTTGAGAGATAAGGGGGAAAGAAGAGAAAAAGGTAGAAGAGACAGAAGAAAGAAAGAAAAAAAGGAGTGCAAAAATGAAATTGGGAAAAGGGAGGGGAAAAAGAGGAGGAAAAGAAAGAAAAAAAAAGTAAGAGAGAAAAGAGAATGAAGTATAAAAGGGGAAGAGACTATTTATATGAGGAGAAAACTCCTATAGGTCCGCCACTAATACCAACAAATTACAGCAGCAGATTCCTGGAGATGAATACAAACTACAAACAACCAATAATATCAAGCGACGCAAGGGGAAACAGAAACACAGAAATAACCGGGGGAGGGGGGGGAGAGGGAGGGGCAGGAAAATAAAAAGAATAAGCAGTCTAACCTCACAAACAATTCAAAAAAAAAAACAAAACCCCAATATACTCGTCAATCAAGCAAACAACAATAACACAATAGAGAGAGAAAAGAAGAAGAAGAAGAGAAAAAAAAATTGGATAGTGAAGGAAGATAAAGGAAAGGTGTATAAGGATTTAGAACAGGGGATTGGACGTAGGATATATAAGCAGGGTTAAATTTTGACAGGGGGTAAAAAGAATAGGGAAAATCAAAAGCTGGAGTAGGGTAAGAGAAACAGGACAGCAAAAGGGAAAAAGTGGGGAAGATTGTTTAGCACAGAGGCGAATTGAGGTAGAGAACGATGTTGCTAAAGGAACGATGAAAATAGAATGGAGAACATTAGTCCCAAAATAAAATAAAGACAAAATAAAATGACACTTAAAAGAATGGTAAAATGGTAGGGGTAAAAATACTAGTTAAAAATAAAAATGTAGTAGCTGAAAGGGCAAAATCAGGTGATGGAGAAAAAGAAAAAAGAAAAACAGAAAAAAAAATGTTTTCTTAGTTAAAAGGAGAAAAAGTAATTTAAAAAAATAAAAATAAAAATGTGCAGTAATGCAGGTGCTTCAGATCTTCTACTCTTCTTATTGGCCCGCCCGGAATTCAGGAGAATGTTGAGTTTCCCTCTGGTACACTGCTCCTCCGTGTTGTAAGCCACAGTCCTGATTTTAAGGCCAGCCGTAAAATCCCCTTATTGCCTTATCTGTATTTACAGAAGAGTCAGTTCGTGGCTCTGCCTCTGGGTGGCAGTGTTTCTGGATTGACCTCCGAGGCTATAAGTTCTCTCCAACCAGGAGCTCTGTATTGTACCTGAACCAGCTCCGCCCAGCGCTGGTTCCGCAGGCGCCACTCCCAGCTCTGTTTCCCCGGCTCCCCCAAAACAATCTTCCACTACAAGCTCTGCTAGTGACCCCAACTGGGCAATCACATCCAATGGGGTCAACAATCAAACTCCCAGAAGTAAGCGGAAGCGTGTAAACAAGAGCCTGGGAGGCTGTTCGACCTCGCAGGGTTCCACCCTCCAGAACTGCGCGAAATGTCTGCGCGTTATGTCTGCGCGCGCTCAAGCCCCTGGCAACAAGTAGCCGGTTATCAGGGAAACTCTGAGGTAGCCCTTTTTTGCATCCAGTCCAATTATGGGCTCATTTATAGTGTTACCTTCTGGCAGCAGCCCTGCGGGAGCCCTCCCTACTTGCGGATTGCCCTGGCCTCTATGTGCGCGGATTTTGGAGTGCGCAGATTTCCCCCTGCGCCCGTGCGCGCGTTCCTCGCTCCAACCTGAACTGCAAACCGCACCTTTGGGGTAAGTCTAACCTTTCTGTGGAGGGAAGCAGGTCTCCGCTGGGCTCTTGTAGTCGCGCTGCTTGCGAGTCGTTGCCTCCGGGAGGTAGGCGCTGGGTTAGTAGCCGTTCTCTGGATGCCGGTAACCGGTAGCCGCAACCCAAGATGGCGCGGTCTCGCCGCTGCGCTGGCGCCCAGGGGGAGGTTTCAGCCTCAATCTCTAACCATCCGCATTTTTTAGGAGTTTTCTGTCTTTCCTGGCTGCAGACTGCCTCTCAGCTGAACCTCCCCAGGCTGATTGTTACCCGTTTCAGCTGCTCGCCCCTATCTGCTCCGGGATAAAGCACCAACACGTCCGTCTAAGCCTCCGCCATTTTTCATCCCTCTGTTTTCTTTGGTAGTGTTTTCTTAAATATTATCCATGTGGTATTAAGCTTATCAAATATATTTTTATTTCTGATATTGTTTTATTTCTAGTAGTTCTATTTGATATTTTATTATAATTTTATCTCTACTGAAATTTCCTTTGCATTCAAGACATGTAGCTCACATTCTCCACCCCATTCTATCATACTTATTTTATTTTATTTTTTATTTTTTTTTAAATATATTTTATTGATTTTTTACAGAGAGGAAGGGAGAGGGATAGAGAGTCAGAAACATCGATGAGAGAGAAACATCGACCAGCTGCCTCCTGCACACCCCCCACTGGGGATGTGCCTGCAACCAAGGTACATGCCCTTGACCGGAATCGAACCTGGGACCTTTCAGTCCACAGGCCGACGCTCTATCCATTGAGCCAAACCGGTTACGGCAATCATACTTATTTTAAATTGCCTTTCTGAAACTTCTAATATCAGGACCTTTTCTGAATATTTTCAATTGATGTATTCTTGACTATGGGTTGAATTTTTATTTTATTTTTATTTTTTAAAAATATATTTTTATTAATTACAGGGAGGAAGGAAGAGAGAGAGAGATAGAAACATCAATGATGAGAGAGAATCATTGATTGGCTGCCTCCTGCACGCTCCCCACTGGGGATTGAGCCCGCAACCTGGGCATGTGCCCTTGACCGAAATTGAACCTTGGACCATTGAGTCCGCAGGTTGACGCTCTATTCACTGAGCAAAACCGGCTAGGGCTGGGTTGAATTTTTAAAAATTTATTTTTTTTGGCTGGATAGAGCGTTGGCCCTTGGACTGAAGGATAAAGGGTTTGATTCCTGGTCAAGGGCACATACTTCGGTTGCAGGCTCAATCCCCGGTCCCAGTTGGGGCGGAGGCAACCAATGGATGTGTCTCTCTCACATCAATGTTTCTCTCTCTGTGTCTCTCCAAGTACCTTCTACTTTCTCTAAAAGTCAGTGGAAAAATATCCTTGGGTGAAGATTAATAAACAAACAAAAATTATTCATTTGCCTCATAATTTTTTATTATATGAGAGGCATTATGAGTAAACTAACTTTAGTAAATAATATTTACCTCAGAGAAAGGAATACCCCTTTTCCTGTCAGGCCTCCAATGCAGGGGCTGAGCCATCCCAATTTGTAGTTGAACTAGGTCTAACTGAAACTCAAGTTATTGCAGCCTTAATTAGTTTTAACTCACCACAGTCTTTAAATACTTTGAGAATATGATCAGGATTCACCTTTTAATTAAACTTGAGATCTGAGCATTGCAATGCTCCAGAGAGTTCTTTATCCTTTACAATAGAGCTTTCTAACCTTTGTGTGGTAAAAGGACTAAAATTAAGATGCAATATTATGTACTGCCTTGACATGTGAAATAAGAGAGCCTCAGATGTCCTTAACCACAAGTTCCCTTCCCCACTCTGCGCCAGTGGATAAGGTCCCCTAGCCAAAGAATCTTCCTTATCAAAGGGACCAGGCACAGCGTCTGCTTAATAAACATTTTTGTTTTTTCTTGTGATTAGAAAATTATAAGGGAAGAAAATAAACCTTTTATCTCATCACTTAGAACTCATTTTGCAATATATATTCCCTCCTATGTTTACTAATATGATACAATGAAAAATGACAAAAACCTGCTGATAGCATATAATATAATGAGTTTCATAGTTTCTTTTTTATAAAATAACTAAAGGTGACTAAACGGCAATAGGTTAAAACATAATTAAATATAAACCATCTAGTGGGCAATGGGTGTGTAACAGAATGATAGAGTGCAAGTATACAAAACTCTGATGCTATAGTTCAATCCAAGGGTAGTATTTAGAGTAGCTAGAAGAATGGATTGAGTATTCATTCTGCAGGCTGTAATCCCAGGAATATGTTTTTTCTTAATTGTTATTTGATGAGCATTAATGAGTTTCAGAAAGCAGAATTTAAGATTAGGCCTCTGACAGTATCTGAAGTACTAATAGTTTGTGTCTTCAATTAAGGGATAACCCATACATCTAAAACCATCAAATGGGCTGAGGATTTTCTGGGGAGTTATAGCTAACAGAGCTGAGTGGATTGATCATACGGTACCTTTTGATCACAAGGTCCTTGTAAGCTGGATTAAGGGTAACTAAAAGTCATTATTGGTCAATACCTTACAAGAGGCAAATTACTTAGCTCAGTTCAGTGTGTGTGTTTTTTTTAAAAATCTTTATTGTTGAAAGTAATACATTTCCCCCAATTGACCCCTTCTAGCCTGCCCTGCCCCCCTCCCCAGGTCTTCACCACCCTATTAACTCATGCATTATAAGAGAAGAAAATAAACCTTTTATCTCATCACTTAGAACTCATTTTGCAATATATATTTCCTCCTATGTTTACTAATATGATACAATGAAAAATGACAAAAACCTGCTGGTAGCATATAATATAATGAGTTTCATAGTTTATGCATATATCAGTTCAGTTTTTATTACCAGAGATCTATTTATTTGTTATTAATTGTAAATCCAATGAGGGACCCTCTACCACTAAAGTTCATTTGTCCTGAGCAGGATCAAGATTTTTTTTTCTTCAAAACATATGTGCACCATTATTCCGGCTTTTTCTTACACTTTCAGAATAGCCTATTTAACTATGAAAATGGATTTAAAATTGTATGCTATTAAATAAAAAAAAATTTACTTGGGTTTTTCTCAATTACTATTCTGCTCAAAGCTAAAGGCAGTTAGTTGCCTATGTCCTTTTCAGATAAAGAATCTAGAATGTTTTTTTCTTAGGACTAAAGACCATGTTTGTGCTTTGAAAATTATGCAGTTTCTTTGCTGCTTTTAGTAACTAAATACCGCCCGGATTATCTGTGCTGGACATTTTTGCTCTTTTACAAATGCAAGGTTTGTGGGATTTTTCTGTGGTATATCTGAGAATTAGATATTTTGTACTCCCTATCAAATTCAATTTGAGTTGCTGCTGATTAATGTATTTTAGTTTAAATAACCTTATATTATATATTCTCTAATATGTTAAAAATTTACTCATAGAAATGAATGGCGAAGACTAAGGAGGAGGAAAAGTACTAAGACCAAGTAGTTAGTAATTCATTGAAAAAAATAAGGCCTTGTTGCTAATCCTGGTGTCCTGTATCCAGGATTAGGAACAAAAGTATGTCTGTAATAATACATAACCAAACAGGTTACTAGGTTTAACATTTTCTAATTCTGAAACAAAACATTACATGACTAAACATTTAACAAGTGCCTAATGCTTGGTACAGAGGTTTACAGGAATATTAATTACATATGGATCTAGTTTTCAGATAACACATAATAGAACATAAGCAAATAAAAGCCAATAATATTCTTATTCTCCTTTATAATCTCAATACCTAAGAAAGTGCCTTGCTGAAGCCAACTTAGGGTTTGAGTAATTATTGAATGAATGTTATTTATATATTAGAAGCCCATTGCATGAAGATTCCGCAATAGGCCTTCCTTCCCCTGGCTGCCAGCACCGGTTTTCCTCCGGTACCCGGGACCTAGGCCTTTGGTCTGGCCAGAGCGGAGAAGCCAAGCCTCTTCAGTCTTCAGTCTTCAGTCTTCAGTCTTCACTCTTCACTCCAGCTGGAGCCTTCAGTCTTTGCTCTGCACCTGCATATGCAAATTAACCACCATCTTTGTTGGGTTAATTTGCATGCACATCCTGATTGGCTGGTGGGCATAGCGGAGTGACACCAATTTGCATGTTTCTCTTTTATTAGTGTAGATACTAAGTCTCCTGTGGAACTTTTTATGGATGAGAGAGCTTAATTGAAGTCTGAGAATCAGAGATTTGATAGAGTGGTGAGATCACAAATCCCATAAAGCATATCTACTAGAAAAATAGTCATAGAAAAGAGTTTGATCAATTTAGTTCTCTATTTCTTACAATTAGTATACTTTTTTACTACAGAAAAAGTACAAAAGCATTATATATGATCTCATTTTATTGTATTCTCATGTGACTTAACATTTTCTTCATCCATTCCTTAGTGGTAAAATACTAATTACCCCCAACCACTAGATGATCAGAATTAGCAAATAGAGTAAGTAAAATTATGATTATTCAATTCATTAATTAATTAGTTCTGGTAAACATTCTGAGAAAAAAATTTAAAGTGAACTCCTTACATACCTGTATGTTTTTTTTTATTACTTATAATTCAGATTAACTTCACATAATGCTACAGATGAAGTGTATTTATAAAAATGGGTTTAATTTTTCCCCCATTAATTTGGCCTGTGATGTGTGAAAGGGCAGAGACACAGCACAAAGGGGTTTTTGTTTATATGTGTGCATGTGTATAAGCACTTGAATAAAAGGTGGCTCTTTGGATGGGGCACAGTGGGAAAGAAGGGTGACAATTTTTTTCTCTCAATGTCCTTGTGTAGTAGAACAAAATGGTAACCTCTTTCATTCAGTACATCCAAACAGGTTCCATGCTCCCCATTGTCAACATGAAGCTCCTTTTCAAAATGAGCATCATGTGAAGCATAGGTGTACCTAAGGGAAGCCAAGTTACTTCATATTTTTCTCATGGGTTTTCCTGGTAACAATTGCCTGTGTTTTCCCATTTGCCCTTAGCCTCGTCAGAAACCCTTCTCGCTTCCATAGATCCATCCTACCAGAAGTCACAGATCACACTGAACATACAGAAACAGGAAATCAGACTTCCTGAGTCCACTTCAAAACACAGAAACCTGTTTCCTTTGCACATCTCACATTGGCAAAGCCCTGTCTTAGCAGAGGCAGTGTGGAAGCAGCCGTTGAAAAGGCTAGAAGGACTCACTCCCCAGTTTCACATGAGCTTTCTTGATTCAAACTACTGAGATGAAGGGAGCAAGGCTATTTGTCCTGCTTTCCAGTATATGGAGTGGGGGCTTTGGGCTTAACCACACCACACAGACTTGGACTACGCCTGAGGATGAAAACTCCCAGAAGAAGATGACCTCTGCTTCGGTTCCTCTAAATAAGCTACAAAGTCACCGAATGCTGCCAACCACTCAGATCATGTCAGCTGAGATGGTCCCTGAGACAAGAACCTCAGAAGAAGGTCTCCTAAAAGCAGCCTTGCTTCCCTCGGAGACCAGTGCAGCTCTGCGGGTGTGAGACGCCCAGCCCTCACATCCACAGAGGAGCCGGAAGAAAGGGTGCTGAAGTTACAAACTCTGGCCCCGCTGGCCAAATCTAGCAGCAAGTTCAGTCCTGGAGCCGAGTCAGTGGTCCTTTCCAACTCCACGCTGAAATTTCTTCAGAGCTTTGCCAGCAAGTCGAATCAAGTGACTTCTCTCAACTCAGTTGGTGGCCTGGGAAATCGATCCCCACGGGAAACATATCTCAGCAGAGGTGACACCAGTGGAAGCCAGAAAACCAACTATCAACAGTCAAGCTTTGAGACAACGAGAGGGAAGTAAGACCCATTCTTTTCTTCTTTCCCCCCCTAACTATAAGGTCTGTAAGATTGCAAGCTAACAGTTCAACTATCTCACTCCCAGAAAATAATTTTATATTTTAGGTGAAAGTGGACCATATTTCAGTTAGACAATGCAATTAAGTGTTACCTTATCTAATGGAGAAAGGATGAGCAAACATGCAACAATTCTGTTTTAATTGAAGTTGTCAAAGTCACTTACAGAGGTATTTTTACTTGGGATAGTTAACTAACAAAGAATGTAACACCACAGTGACTGAGTTCAGTTCATTCAACCCAAGGGTATGTTGGTGGTGCTCAGAATTACACCCACAACATGAGAGGAAAAAACACACGTCAATATAGTTGGGATGTGAACAGATTTTAAAAATTGAAACAGCCTGGTGCTGTGGAACACATACAGTTATCATGATCAAACCAAGAAGTCGTGGGTTGGAATCCTGGCTCCCATACTATCTAGATTCATAACTTTGAGCAAGTCAGTTGATCTCCCTGAACCTCAGTTTCTTCATATGTGAAATACAGAGGTTGTGGAAGAAGTACAAATAAAACCTGGTTGATTTGGGCTAACTAATTTGAGATAATTTGGGATTTAAAAAAATAACATATTTTTTCCTACTGCTTTTGGAATTTTATAGTGATTCCAAATAAAAGGAATACGTATATCTATAGGGTTTTTTTTTCTGGCATATTGTTTCGCGTTGTTCACTCTCTCTCATCTTAGCACGCAGTTAGTCACTCCTGGCTACATCAGAGCTGTGTGTGGTTTCCTGTCTAGCAGAGTGGATGTTTGTCAGTGACCAAGCACTTTGAAATAGGCAGGATAAAAAGAAGAAATTAGGATTAAGGCATTTATGCATTGAGTAAGTGCTTGCTGGGGACTTGATCTGTCCACAGCACGGTGCTTGTGCTGAAGGTGAAAGAATGAACAAAAACTCCCATTGTCCTGCTCTCATGGATTCTACAGACTAGTGGGAAGCGTATGAGAAGGAAAAACTGAATCAAAAATGCATTAAAATGGTGATAAGCATTCTGAATGACGCTTATGAGAAAATACAGGAGGGTGCATGGCCTGCAAGGGAGGTGAGCAAGCCTTCCCTGAGAGTATAATAGGTGAAATGAGGTACTGGTACACATCAACTGCTTACTTAACTTCTCCCACAACTACAGCCTCTGCACACACATACTTGAATTTAAATCTTCACCGTCTCAGTGATGGCTAGTTTCATAATTAGAAACCTTGGATATGTTATTTTTTTAATATATTTTTTATTGACTTCAGAGAGGAAGGGAGAGGGAGAGATAGAAGCATCAATGATGAGAGAGAATCATTGATCGGCTGCTTCCTGAACACCCCACCCACACTGGGGATTAAGTTCACAACCCAGTCATGTGCCCTGACCGGGAATTGAACCATGACTTCCTGATTCATAGGTCAATGCTCAACCACTGAGTCATGCCAGCTGGACCCTTGGATATATTCTTGACATTTTCTTTCCCTTAACAAAGAAAATAATAATCTTCTTAGTATCTCCTCCAATATATTCCAGATTCCTCAGCTTTTCTCCACCTTCACTACACCATCCTGTTCCTAGTCTCTATTATTTAACTTGTCCATATCTCCACTCTTGTCTTCTGTAGTCTATGCTCCACACAAGTAAGAGATTTTTAAAAACTTTTTATTGAATAGATTTGACATGACATTGTTTAAATTTAAGGTGTTTAAACTTTTAAAACATTTTATTAGTGTATTTCATTGGACATATGACTTCATCTATTGTGGCATATTACACGATATACTAACAAGAAAGGAAAGTATGACAGCATTATTTCTTAGAATTTTTAGATTTACATATCTCTTAGACTTAGGGATTTTTTTTTACTATATGTCAATTTTTTCCATATTTAAAATGAAAATATAAATGAAACTGTCCAACCAATACTGACTGAAAGATACCATTCATTTCAAAATATATTCTTGATTGCAAAGATGTGTATCTTAAAATCTGTGAATTTTATATTTTGCTTACATGCTCAAAATTACTCAGTAGCTTTGCATTACATTTAGAATAAAATGCTGAATTCTCACCAGGGGTCACAGATCTTACTTGACATGAGCTTGCCTATCTTTATGATCTCACTAGAGGCCCGGTACACGAATTCATACATGGTGGGGGAGGGACCCTGGGAGGTTGGCCACTGGCCCTGAGGAGGGAGCCAGCCCTCAGCCTCCCTGGGAAAGGGGCTACGTCCACCGATACCCACCCCCAGTTCCCTATCCCAGCCCAGGCTGGAAGGCCCGGGCTGCGATGGGAGAGGAGGCGACGGGCACAGAAGAAATGGATGCTGGACACCAATGCCACTGTTGGCGCCCCACCACCATGTGGTTCCCTGCCTCCCCCCTCCTCCTTCCTGGCCACTGTGCCGCCACCACGGTGGGCAGCCCCCGGGGAAGGGAGAGGAGGGGCCCGAGACAAACCCTTGTGACTTTCAATAGATCTCAGTGAGGGAGCTGCTCTGCTATGTACAAAATCCCGACCCAGAAGCAGGTTTAGCACCAGGGGCCAATGAGGGCTGGCCGGCTGCGGGGAGGGGCCATGGGAGGTTGGCTGTAGGAGTGCACTGACAACCAGGGGGCAGCTCCTGAATTGAGCATCTGCCTCCTGGTGGTCAGTGCACATCATAGTGACTGGTCAACGGGTCATTCCAGTAGTTCGGTCTAACGGTCGCTTAGGCTTTTAAATATATAGATCTTCCATTGGGATCCATGCTCACTCCACTTCACTTCCTCCAGCCACACTGGCCTTCTTTCTGCTTGCTGAGCATGTCAAATTAACATGCCTCTCAAGGAAACTTTCTGTTCACTCTTGCTAGAATGCTCTTCCTTCAGTATTTAGAATGAAGGACTTCTTTTCCTCATGAAACTACAACTTTAATGTCCCTCCTCAGAGACCTTGCTGACTATTCCGTGTAAAGTTGCCGTCCTTATTTTATCACCCTTATTTTTTTCATAGCGCTATTTAAAATTTTGGGGTCTACTTATGTAAACAGTTGTGTATTTTATGTCTTTTAACAGTAGAACATACATCCCATAAAAATAGGAACCTTGCCTTTCTTATTTACTATTCTATTCACTGCTTACAACAGTGCCAGGCACATAGAAAGAACTCAAAAGAACTCTGTGGATTGTGGATGGACTTGGAGTTTAGAAGAGAGGTCAGCTAGAGATGTAAATTTGGGAAATATAGAAATATGCACACTCAATTGTGAAGGTTTTATTGTGTGTATTTTTTTCTTTTTCTTATTTTAATAAATGGGACAAGAGAGACGGGGCAAAAACCAGGGCTAGCCCAGAGAGTCTTCCACTTTTTTATTGGTTGTTTTATTTTATATACAGAATGGTCATAAATATGGTAAAGAGTTAATGAAAGGCCAAAAGGAAAATAAAAGTCAAATATGAAACAACATAAATATTTTATTTGCTGAGTTTAATAACTTGGTTTCTTTTAGAATTTCATTTATTTATTCTTTTTAATACAAGCTACATACTTTGCTGTATGTACAAGTAAGTGGCTTATGTTAAATGAATTATGACTTCTAGTATAATGTGTAAAATTATAAGTTCTACAAGTCTCTTATTAGACTACATGTAGATATGAAAAATCTGATCAATAAAATTCATCTGTTGTCTTAGTCCATTCAGGCTGCTGTAACAAAATAACACACTCAGTGGCTTACGAACAACAGACATTTATTTCTCACGGTTCTGGAAGCTGGAAGTCTGAGGCCAGGTTGCCAACATCATTGGGTGAGAGCCTTTTCCAGGTGGAAGAGTGAGGGGTATCTCTAGGGCCTCTTTGATAAGGGCATCAATCGCCATCATGAGGGAGTGGCCTCATGACCTGATCATCTCCAACCC
>NW_005873583.1:14063-22713 GCF_000147115.1 Myotis lucifugus | reverse complement strand
TTAAGCCTTGATTGTTGTAGGTATCACTGGGAGGAATTGACCTCCAGGCCAATTGGCTGTGAGAATCAGCTGTGTCTACAGTTGGAGAACTTCTGTGCTGGAGACACCCTTCTGGGGCAAGACTTGCTTCAGTGGGGCTTTGGTGCTCACTGAGTCTGCCTCCTGAGTGTGTCCCTTATGGATCTAAGGAGTTGTAATCTGGATGGTTCCACTTTGACCACTGGGTACACTGGCTCTTGGATCTCTAAGGAGGTGCTAATTTAGCCTCTGCCTGAGGCTACCCAGCAGGAGCTACGGAGATATATGCAGATTCCTCTTCTTTGTTTGGGGTTTGGAGGTGCCCAGATGAGGCCCAGATGTGAAGCAATGCAAGCTGCTGTGGGGCCTTGGGCCTTCTTTTGGATGTTCTGGGTCTCTCTGACCCAGCTTCAGTTTGTTAGGTAATTTTAGATTGCAAAGGGCCAGGCCATTTATATGCAAAAGCCTCTGCACCCAGCTTGGGTGGGGTGGGGTCTCAGGGAATCCACAGGGTGGAGCAAACAGCTATGGCTGATCCTCAGCCCTGCCCTAAGAGGCCCCGGGTCTCAGTGTCCCGCGGTAATCGCTACAAGCACCTCTGAGAGAAAGCCGCCCTCGAGTTCCGACCGATGCCAGACAGTCCAGTTTCTCCCCGTATGAGTCTGGGTCCCCAGAGACTTGCCCGGAACTGGAGTTCAGAGCAGTTGGAAGCTTGAGACTCCCTCCCGATTGAAAAAGACAACCGTGTCCTCAGCTGCCAGCCCTTTCCATGTGCGCCTCCGTACCTCTGCACTTTACTTCCGAACCTCCTCTGAGTCTCAGTGTGCTTTTCTTTTTCCTTCTAGTTGTAGAATTTCCACTCAGCCAGCCTTCCTGTGGTTCTGGATGATGTCCGTTTTGTCTTTTAGTTGTATTTTTGAAGTGGTTGTGCGAGGCAGCAATTTCAGGTGTTTACCTATGCCGCCATCTTGGTTTCTCCCCAACCGAAATTTTTAATACTAAAATCAGTTTAAGATAATTATAAAAATACATAATCTTTAAATCTCAAATATATATATATATATATTTGATGGTTTTTCCACATTGAATTTCAAGGCTATAACCGAGGGATGATTTTTGAAAAGCTCCAAGGGCCCGGAGTGATTCAAAAAGTTTGTTCTCTCTTCTTAAAGGAAATATTTTTGAATTTAACCAATTTAATATACTTGAAATCACATGAAAAGCTTTATCAAATAAAAATTAATGAATATAATTTACTTATATACATATTTCTTAAATGTTATGAAGGTTTTAGCCTCTAAGAAAGGGCAAAACAAGTTATTTTGTTTAATGTATCTTAAAATACATCAGTGGAATTTTAAGACAGAATTTTAATAACAAAAGCCCTAGCCGCCTGCATTTTAAATTAGGCTGAAGGTAGGGCAGCGTTTGTGCCTTTTGAATCAAATGTAAATATTTACTAAATTCATTTGCTTTGCTTTATTAATAAAAATACCTACTGAAAATTACTTAATAAATTAGCTTTTAAAAATATAATCAGAGTTTCATATAAATTAAGTTATATGAGAAGCCAATATCTTTGTAAGCAATTTAATCTTAGTAAAATCTAAAAAATTACTGAAGGCTTTTCATGATCCCTCTGTATATGCAAATAAGCTGAAAGGAAATGCTGTTTAAAAATATTATTCTAAATTTAATAAAAAAGAAATTATAAAATTTTGAAATCTCTTTCACTAATATTTACAGAATAAACTAAAAATTGTTAAAATACCAAATATTACTGTAATAATAGTCACCATGATCATAAGGGAAGTTTAATGTGACATGGCCTGGCACTATCAGTCAACATCCAAAAAGCAACCATGTCTGTTGCTTGGTGTGAAAAAGAAAGACAAAGATTTTTTCCAAGTTGAAATTCTCTAAGTGTGGCTGGAAATTACTCTGGAAGGAAATAAAGAAAGGTTTCCTTCAAACATCTGAAGAACTGTAAATAAATATATTAGGCCTAATATAGAAAGGTAAATAGTTTGTGTTTTTGCCTCCCCGAATAAAACTAACGTGAAGTTACTCAAAGACTAATAGCAGAAGTTTAATTAATGTCACTTACTGTCCATAACCTAGGACAAGTAAAGTTAAAAATAATAATGGAGGAGAAACCAAGATGGCGGCATAGGTAAACACCGGAAAAGACGGAAGGGACATCACCCAGAACCACAGGAAGGCTGGCTGAGTGGAAATTCTACAACTAGAAGGAAAGAGAAAAGCATACCGAGACTCAGAGGAGGCACAGTGCGGAAGTAAAATACTAAGGTGCGGAGGTGCATGCGGAGCGGGCTGGCGGCTGAGGGCGTGGTTGTCGTGTTCAATCGGGAGGGAGTCTCAGGCTCTGAGTTCCAGTTCTGGGTGAGTCTCTAGGGACCCAGACTCATACGGGAGAAGCGGGACTGTCTGGCAGAGGTCGGAACTCGAGGGCAGCTTTCTCTCTGAGGGGCTTGCAGCGATTACCGGGACATTGAGAAGCAAAGCCTCTGAGGGCAGGACTGAGAGTGCTGGGGTCCAACCCCAACAGGTCCAGGGGTCCCCAAAGGTGTGGACGGAGTTGGCGAAGAAGGAATGACACGGAGACAGCATTCAGTTGATCAGCAACCTAGCCAGGATCTCTAGCCAGGAACTCCAGCCAAGTTCTGGTCAGGATCTCCAGCAAAGTTCTGGCCAAGTTCTGGTGTTTATTGTCTTGTTACATCTGTATTTATACCAGTTGATTTTAATCCTATCAATTTCTATTGCAAAGGTTAGGGCATTTCTTATCTCCATTCCAGGGAGTAAAGATTATGTAGCTTAAGCGTGATTGTTTGTAGTTAAAGTGATTAACTACCTGCCTGGCACTTATTTAAGGGGTTTCATCCCCTCCCTAACCTCAGGGAAAAATCCCTACCTGGGGAAACAACCTTTCTCGGAGAGCTGACCTTGGTTAAAACACATAGCTCTAAGGGGAGCAAACATAGTAAGAACAGTATGCTATATACACCAGGTCCCTTGAAACATATGCTGTGCAGATGTTTCTTTCCTGTAGCAACTGTGTCAAGCGGCAAGGATGGACTGGCTTCCGGCATGAGAGCAGCCATAACTGCTAGCCCCGCCCTGTTGATCCCGTGGGACCCGCCCCACCCAAGCCCTGCAGGGAGGCTTTTGCTGGATAGCCTCAGGCAAAGGCTAGATTAGCACCTCCCTAGAGATCCAGGAGCCAGGAAGCCAAGAGGTCAGAGTGGGACCATCCAGTTTGCAGCTCCATGGAAACATAAAGGACACACTGAGGGGGCAGACTCAGTGAGCACCAAAGCCCCATTGAAGCAAGTCTTGCCCCAGAAGGGTGTCTCCAGCACAGAAGTTCTCCCACTGCAGACACAGCTGATTCTCACAGCCAATTGGCCTGGAGGTCAATTCCTCCCAGTGATACCTACAACAATCAAGGCTTAACTACAACAAGACTGTGCACAAAGACCACAAAGGGGTGCACCAAGAGTGTCCACCTCAGGTAATTGGGGAGGCTGAGCCACTGGGCCCTAGAGGACACTTAGCACAGAAAACCACTGTATCAACACAGGGAAGCATAAAAAATGTGGAGACAAAGAAAAAGGACACAAATGACAGAAATGGAGGAAAGCAAACTACTGGATATAGAGTTCAAAACCACACTGTTAAGGTCTTTCAATAATTTTCTAGAAACTGCTGATAAACTTAATGAGATCTACAAGAAATCTAATGAACAGGAACAAGACAGGGATGCCCACTCTCACCACTCCTGTTCAACATAGTATTGGAAGTATTAGCCATTGCAATTAGAGAAGAAGAAGAAATAAAAGGCATCCAAATTGGAAAAGAAGAAGTAAAACTGTCCTTATTTGCAGATGACATGATATTATACTTAAAAAACCCTAAAGACTCCATCAAAAAACTATTAGACTTAATAAAAGAATTCGGCAATGTGGCAGGATACAGAATTAATGCCAAAAAAATCTATGGCATTTCTATACACCAATAGTGAACTTGCAGAAAGAGAGACTAAAAAAGCAATCCCATTTACCATCGCACCAAAAAAATTAAGCTACCTAGGAATAAACTTAACTAAAGAGGTAAAAGACCTCTACTCAGAAAACTACAGGACGTTGAAAAAAGAGATAGAGGAAGACATAAAGAGATGGAAGAACATACCATGTTCTTGGATTGGTAGAATCAACATCATTAAAATGTCCATACTGCCCAAAGCAATCTATAAATTCAACGCACTTCCCATTAAAATACCAACGGCATATTTCACAGACCTAGAACGAACTCTCCAAAAATTCATCTGGAATAAAAAACGACCCCGAATAGCTGCAGCGATCCTGAGAAAGAACAAAGTAGGTGGGATCTCAATACCAGATATCAAGCTGTATTACAAAGCCACTGTTCTCAAAACTGCCTGGTACTGGCACAAGAACAGACATATAGATCAATGGAATAGAATAGAGAGCCCAGAAATCAGCCCCAACCAATACTCTCAATTAATATTTGACAAAGGAGGCAAGAACATACAATGGAGTCAAGATAGTCTCTTCAATAAATGGTGTTGGGAAAATTGGACAGATATATGCAAGAAAATGAAACTAGACCACCAACTTACACCATACACAAGAATAAACTCAAAATGGATAAAGGACTTAAATATACGACGGGAAACCATAAAAATTCTAGAAGAATACAAAGGCAACAAAATCTCAGACATATGCCAAAACAATTTCTTCACTGATACAGCTCCTAGGGCAGTTGAAACTAAAGAGAAACTGAACAAATGGGACTACATCAAAATAAAAAGCTTCTGCACAGCAAAAGAAACCATCAACAAAACAACAAGAAAGCCCACTACATGGGAGAACATATTTGCCAACAGTATATCTGATAAGGGCCTAATCTCCAACATTTATAGGGAACTCTTACAACTAAACAAAAGGAAGATAAACAATCCAATCAAAAAATGGGCAAAGGACCTAAATAGACACCTTTCAAAAGAGGACATTCAGAAAGCCAAGAGACATATGAAAACATGCTCAAAGTCGCTAATCATCCGAGAGATGCAAATCAAAACAACAATGAGGTACCATCTCACACCTGTCAGAATGGCTATCATCAACAAATCAACAGACGACAAGTGCTGGAGAGGATGTGGAGAAAAAGGAACACTTCTGCACTGCTGGTGGGAATGCAGACTGGTGCAGCCACTATGGAAGACAGTATGGAGTTTCCTCAAAAAACTGGAAATGGAACTCCCATTTGACCCTGTGATCCCACTTCTAGGAATATATCCCAAGAAACCAGAAACACCAATCAGAAAGGATATATGCACCCATATGTTCATAGCAGCACAATTCACCATAGCTAAGATCTGGAAACAGCCTAAGTGTCCATCAGTAGATGAATGGATTAGAAAACTGTGGTACATCTACACGATGGAATACTATGCTGCTGTAAAAAAGAAGGAACTCTTACCATTTGCAACAGCATGGATGGAACTGAAGAGCATTATGCTAAGTGAAATAAGCCAGTCAATGAAGGAAAAATGCCACATGATCTCACTCATTCATGGATAATAGAGACCATTATAAACTCTTGAACAATAATAGATACAGAGGCAGAGTTGCCTCAAACAGACTGTTAAACTACAGCAGGAAGGCTGGGTAGGGTGGGGGGGCTGAAGGGGGGGGTAAGAAATCAACCAAAGGACTTGTATGCATGCATATAAGCATAACCAATGGACATAAGACACTGGGGGGGTAGGGGAAGCCAGGGGATTGTCAAGGGTGGGGGAAAAAAAAGGAGACATATGTAATACTCTTTGTAATAATTTAAGCAATAAAAAAAAATCAAAAAAAAAAATAAAAAAATAAAAAAAAAAGAAATCTAATGAGACCCTCGATGTTTTGATAAAGAACCAACTAGAAATTAAGCATACACTGACTGAAATAAAGAATATTATACAGACTCCCAACAGCAGACTAGAGGATCGCAAGAATCAAGTCAACGATTTGAAATACGAAGAAGCAAAACACCCAACCAGAAAAGCAAAATGAAAAAAGAATCCAAAAATACAAAGATAGTGTAAGGAGCCTCTGGGACAACTTCAAGCATACCAACATCCGAATTATAGGGGTGCCAGAAGAAGAGAGAGAGCAAGATATTGAAAATCTATTTGAAGAAATAATGACAGAAAACTTCCCCTACCTGGTGAAAGAAATAGACTTACAAGTCCAGGAAGCGCAGAGAACCCCAAACAAAGGGAATCCAAAGAGGACCACACCAAGACACATCATCATTAAAATGCCAAGAGGAAAAGACAAAGAGAGAATCTTAAAAGCAGCAAGAGAAAGAAAGTCAGTTACCTACAAGGGAGTACCCATACGAATGTCAACTGATTTCTCAACAGAAACTTTGCAGGCCAGAAGGGAGTGGCAAGAAATATTCAAAGTGATGAATGCCAAGAACCTACAACCAAGATTACTTTATCCAACAAAGCTATCATTCAGAATTGAAGGTCAGATAAAGAGCTTCACAGATAAGGAAAAGCTAAAGGAGTTCATCACCACCAAACCAGTATTATATGAAATGCTGAAAGGTATCCTTTCAGAAGAGGAAGAAGAAGAAAAAGGTAAAGATACAAATTTTGAACAACAAATACACATCTATCAACAAGTGAATCTGAAAATCAAGTGAATAATCTCATGAACAGAATGAACTGGTGATTATAATAGAATCAGGGGCATAGAAAGGGAGTGGACTGACTATTCTTGGGGGCGGGGGAAGGGGTGTAGGGGATGCGGGAAGAGACTGGACAAAAATCGTGCACCTATGGATGAGGACAGTGGGTGGGGAGTGAGGGAGGAGGGTGGGGTGGGAACTGGGTGGAGGGGAGTTATGGGGGGAAAAAGAGGAACAAATGTAATAATCTGAACAATAAAGATTGAATATATATATATATATATATATATATATATATATATATAAATCATAAAAAAAAGATAAGTCCTCCAATGATCCAATAATAATAATAATAATGAAAATAAACTTTATTTCAGATTAAGTTAAAATTGGCTAATTGAAATAAGTGAATATTCATAAGAAAACTTAATTGTACTGGACAAAAACTTCCTGAAGTATTAACTAAAATTTTTTACTGATGGTTCAAAAATTGCTTAATATGCAATGAATCCAGAGCAGTCATATTTCTGTGCAGAAATATTAAAATTAAAAAAGTTATCAAGACTGCATTGCAAAATTTCCAAAAGCCTCCTAATATTTAAATTAAAAAAGGGGGGATAGTGGAATAATGCTCTATAAGTAAAAGCCTTAATTGCTTTAAAATTTTTACTTGAAAATTATTTTTCATTTGTAATGCTAATAACAAGACACCCATCAAAACACATATGGTGTCAAAATAAGCCAAAGGAAAATTGTTTGGGCAAAAATGAAAAGGATTCTAAGTCTAATTTATAGAAAATGATTCCTTTATTAACCTTTGGTCGAGAATATGTTTGTATATTTCCAGAAAACCTATGGATTCCTGCAACAACGGATCCCAGAGACGAAGTGACCGGACTGCTCCAGCCACAGAAAAGCAGTGGCCCCCAGGAGACAAGAAAAGAAGCAGTCCAGAAATGGAGATGGTGAAGATGCCTTGCCATGCTAGCAGTCAGCAGCTGTGCGTCGCTGCAGGTTGCCCAGGACCAAACCAGAGAAGGTCAGACCTGCATTGCCACCGTTTGTCCACCATCCAGAACTTAAATACCATTGCTGACATGTACACATTAAAAACGGTTGGACATTGAAATTGGGACTCTAAGAACTGTTGGCTCAGAAAGAAATTTACTACAAACTGATTCCTTTGATGCCTGGCAGCAATTTAAAGGACATGATAGAACTCTGTCCTTTCCATTGAATTTAAAAATCTTAAAACATACAATCTTGTTAAATTTAAAAAATCAAAAAGGGTGAGATGCCGGAGACCAATTCCAGCATGACAGCAGGGCTGCATCTGGGAATGGCTGAAGGCATTTCCCCAAACCTGAAAAGGGATTGTTGCTTGGCTGCCAGACAGCTAAAAGGCATCTTAATCTACATGTTATTGCTTCCTACTGGCCAAACACATGAACAGCCATAGGCTAATTCCCCCATTCTGACAATGGACTCTGTACTGAAACCCTGACCCTTTGAAGTGTATATATCTCTGCCTTGCCTCAGGACAAATTGTGTTAATAAAAAGCATAGGATTCTGAGACGAGGGGCCTTAGACTTAAGATCTGAGAATTTAGATCTTGGATCTTAGCTCCGTTAGCTAAGCTCCTCTGACCCCCAAATGCCTTTCAAAATTATATTTCGACTTTGGACTCTTTAATCTACACACAGCCTTCTCCAGATTCCTGAACCCTTCTTGATGCTGGGACAAGAACCCCAGCATTTTTGTATCCATTCAGCTGCCCTATGTAATTTAATTGGAGCATTTAATCCATTTACATTTAAGGTTATGATTGATAGGAACTTACTTATTGCCCTTTTAATTCTGTATGCCTAGGTTTCTCTATTTCTATTCTTTCTATCTATA
>NW_005873583.1:0-13772 GCF_000147115.1 Myotis lucifugus | reverse complement strand
TCTCTGTGCCTCCTGACCTTGTGTGACATTTTCCTTCACCAGGTTAGGGAAGTTTCCTGCCAATATTTCTTCAAACACATTCTCTATCCCTTGCTCACTGTCCCCCCCCCCCTTCTGGCACAGCTGTTATGCAAATATTGTTGTTTCATGTTGTCCCACAGTTCCTTTAAGCTGTCCTCTTGTTTTTTACTTGTTTTATCTTTTTGGCTTTCTGATTGAGTGATTTTTTTTCTTTTTTTTTTTTTTTTAAAATATATTTTATTGATTTTTTACAGAGAGGAAGGGAGAGAGATAGAGAGCCAGAAACATCGATGAGAGAGAAACATCGATCAGCCGCCTCCTGCACATCTCCCACTGGGGATGTGCCCGCAACCAAGGTACATGCCCTTGACCGGAATCGAACCTGGGACCTTTCAGTCCGCAGGCCGACGCTCTATCCACTGAGCAAAACCGGTTTCGGCGAGTGATTTTTTTTCTAGCCTGTCTTTTAATTCACTGATCTGATCCTCAGCTTCCCATAGTCTGCTGTGTATTCCTTCCAATGTGTTCTTTATTTGTGCTGTGTCATTCTTTATTTCCGACTGTTCTTTTTTCATAGTTACTATATCTTTTCTCATGCTGTTGAGCATATTTATCATCATTATTCTGAACTCTATATCAGATAAATTTCTTATTTTCATTTCATTTATCTCTACTTCTGGAGAATTCTCTTGTTCTTTCATTTTGGAGTTATGTTTTTGTCTCCCCATCTTGGCTGCCTGTTTGGGTTTGTGACTACGCATTAGATAGGTCTGCTCTGATTTCCAATCTCTAGTGCAGGATAGTGTCAAACACTGTTTCTCACTAATTAGATCAGGTAAAGAGCCAAAGCCTGCAGTGACCTGACTCTGCCTACAGACTGATCGGATTCCATCTTGATTAGTCCTCAGACTATCATCCACAGGTGAGGTGAGAGGTTTCCAACATGGTAGGGCAATTACTTCTGGCTGGAGTTTGTTATTCTCAGTCTCCTAATGGATTTCAAAAACTCCATACCCTGGGGAAAAGGGTTTTCCAATAGGGTGGGTCAACTGTCTTCCCCCTGGCAAAAGCTGCCTGAATAGCAAAGATCTGCCTGAGAAAGATGACCTCCGCAGCCTGAGGACATGTCTCAGCACAGGAAACCAGAGTGTCTGCCTTCTGAGCTTTAACCTCTGAGCTCCTAACCCTGGCTTCTGCTCAAACAGCTCCAGTCTACTCTGCCTTCCTCTGCTAAAGCCCAAGATGAGTGGCTTCACACTAAATTTTGTGCATTTGCTTTTTAAGAATCTGCCTGCATTTCCAGCTCTCTCTCCCTGGCAGACAGCATCTGTCTGCTTTTCACAGCCAGATGTTCTGTGGGCACTTTTCTCAACTTTGGTTCTCTGTGCTGGGGAGCCAAGATTGGGGTTTAGACCCAGAGTTCTCAGTGGCAACCCCCCACAGCTGAGATATCTCTCCGGACCTTCAGCTGCTGTCTGTGGGAGCCCAGTTTGCCCTTTCGCAACTCTGCCCTTCCCACCAGTCTCTATGTGGTCTCCACTTTCCATCCTCGGTTATCAGGGTTCTCTTCAGCTAGTCTTCAGTTGATTATTCAGGGTGTTTTTTGGTGCTGAGAGGGTGTTGGTATTGCATCCACTTATTCTGCCACCATTTTTAAAATCTCCTCCATTGATTTGTTTTTTGAGTGCATTGAGCTGCCTGCCTGTATTTTCTTTTATCGCATTGCATATTTTCAGAACTGCAGTCTTGAAATCTTTGTCATTTATATCACATAATTCCATGTGCCCCTACTTGCTTTCTGGGGATTTATCATTTTCTTTCTGAGCATCCTCGTTACCATGGTTATTCATGGTATTTACTGTTCTCCTTTATCTTGACATGTATATCTGTCTGTATTAATGGCCTTCTCCATGGAGTAGCTTTCTCTAAAGAGGTCTTTCTACTATTTTTCAGTAGATGGCTCTGAATCACAGGCTTCCCCCTCCCCGCCCCAACCTCTGTGATCTTCCAGACTTGACCTCCAGGGCTCTAAGAGAGTACAGCCACCCTGTTTGGGGGTGGGTTTGTTTTTTCCTCACCATAATGGAGACCTCTGCCCTCCATAGGGTTCCACCCCTAGTACCCCATCTGGGGATCAATCATAGAGGGAAACAGCAATTTTATTGCAGTAGCTCTTGGTTTACAGATAACATGCTCCTCAACCCTACTCCAAGGACAATGGGAGGTGAGTTTTGGAAGTCCAAGTGGTTCCAGGGCTCTGTGGTTCTGTTTCTTTGTTTGAAACACCACCACCCCGTGCTCTGTCAGGTGTCTGCTGTCTTAGTCACTGTTCACTCACTTGCCCTGCTGGACTCCTCCTCCACCCCCCTCCCCTGCAGCTCTCTGTACCTCCTAGCTGAAGGTCGTGATTGCTTCCCCTGGCTTCCTTCCCTCTCCAGGACAAGCCCTGGCTGCAGGTCTACATCTGCAGGACATCTGCGCTTTCCTCCCTTCTCATCCCCATTTATTCCTAGTTGCCCACCTCTAGATGTTTCAATGTGCAGGTCTCTCAGACATGCTTCTGTATTGTGCAGGGAATTCTTTGTTGAATTATAGTTGGTTAACTTGTTGAGATTTCAAGGGGGGAGGTCAAGGGGATCTCTCACACTGATTTTCCTCTGACGTTACTCTCACAACTTCTTTATTCAATCAAATATTGATGGACATAGGGTTGCTTCCATATGTTAGCTTAAGTGTACAATATAGTATTGTTAATTATAGGGACAGCATTCTACAGCAGATCTCTAGACCTTATTCATCCCGCACAATTGAGACCTTTCTCCTCCAGCAGCTCTGTTTTCTCCTCCTCCCGTTCTAGTCTCTGATTCTATGAGTTCGACTCATATAACTGGAATATGTAGTTTTTGTCCTTCTGTGGTTGGCTATTTCACTAAGCATAATGCCCTCCAGGTTCATCTATGTTGTTGCATATTGCAGGATTTACTTTCTTTTTAAAGGCTAAATAATATCCCATTTTATGCTTATACTGTAAGGATAGGAAAAGGGCCTTTCTTTTTCTTTCCTGTAGCCTTCCACAATTTATGAGAAGCACCTGGTAATTAAACACCAAGATTGTTAGCTCATCTGATTCAAACAGCCCCTCTGTTCAAACTGCAAGACAAGATAGCTACTCTCAAGACTACAGTCTTGCATACCCTTCCTCCCTGTTGTTTTCAGAACTCGGGGATGATTTGCACCAAGGAGTCCCTAGTTAGTAGAAAGTTCCCTTCTTCTCTCCCCTTCAAACAAGCCTCTTTTGAAATCTTCATAACTTTTATTCTAAGCATGTTTTATAGGCTTGGGGGAAAATACTGATAAGACACCTCCCTAAGACATCTGCTGGACTGTCTCTTGGAAAACAAAACAAAACAACAAAACAAAACTATAACTTTTCAAGATAGCCCCTGATGTCGGCTCAACTTCAGCCCCAAACCATCCCCCCTTCCTTGCTATTTAGCAACAGCCAGGGCTTAAAAGGGGAAGTTGCCCTTTGTTTCTTGCCCTGTATGGACTAGCAGTTCTTGTCCCTTTCCCTTCGTGGAAAGTAAAATAAACACCCTCTCTGCATCTCTTCTTTTAGTTGTAAATTCTTTCACAGCCTGAATCACTGGCCAAACTCTAACATATGCCACCACATTTCCTTATCCATTCATCTCGCAGTGGATATTTAGGTTGTTTCCACATCTTGGCTGTGAGTAGTGCTGTACTGAACACTGAAGCACGGCACAGGAGTGCCAGTATCTCTTTGAAATCCTGATTTCCGTATTTTTGGATAAATACCCATACGTGAGATTGTTGGATTAGCTGGTAGTTCTATTTTAATATTTTAAAGAACCTCTACACTTTTTTCATAGCTGCTGAACCTTGGCATTCCCACCAACAGTGTACAAGGTTTCCAATTTCTTCACATTCTTGCCAATGTTTGCTGTCTTTTATTTTTTTTATAATAGCCTCCTAACAGGTGTGAGATGATATGTCATTGTAGTTTTGATAGTGACATTGAGCATATTTTCATAAACATGTTGGTCAATTGTCGGTCTTCTTTGGAAAAATGTCTATTCAGGTCTTTAGCCCATTTCCCCTGCAATGTTGGCTATAGTGTACTGTGTTTCCAAAGTCACAAAAACAGATAATAAAATGCATAAGTAGAAGAGGAAATATTATTAAGTCAAATGCCTGACAGAAAATAGATTCGACTAAATCACATACAGTTCTGGTATTTTTTTTTTTTTTACCAAAAAAAAAATTGTTAATGCAATTCAAAGAGTTTCTATTGCTCATCTTAATAAGATGACATTTGGGGGCAGAAAAGGAATTCTGAGATTAAATGTCTTAATTATTTCAGAACAAAATGTATCTGCCTTAGAAATGGATAAGATGTTGCTCTCTAAATTGCATCTGTTATGTTGGGAGAGTTTAAATCCTTTTCTCTGAAGAGGAACATCAAGTGTGAATAATTAAATTGTCACTAAGTACCAAAAAAAATCCTCTAATGTATGTTTTTTAAAAATAATTTTTTTTTCAATTACAGTTGACATTCAATATTATACTAGTTTCAGGTATACAGCATAGTGATTAGACATTTATATAATTTACAAAGTGGTCTCCCCAGTGATTCTAATACCCACCTGGCAGCATACATAGTTATTACGATGTTATTGACTATATTTCCTATGCTGTACTTATATCCCCCTGACTAGTTTATAACTGCCAATTTGTATGTCTTAATCCCTTCACTGTTTTTACCTATTGCCCCAATGCCCCTCCCATATGGCAACCATCAGTTTGTTATCTGTATCTCTGAGTCTGTTTCTGTTTTGTTTTTTTATACTGCACAAATAAGTGAAATCATTTAGTATTTGTACTTCTCTGTCTGGCTTACTTCATGTAGCACAATACCCACTAGGTCCATCCATGTTGTCACAAATGTTAAGATTTTATTCTTATTAATGGCTGAGTAATATTTTATTATGTCCCACATCTTCTTTAGTCATCTATTGATGGACACTTAGGTTGCTTCCGTATATTGTAAATAATACTTCAATGAACATAGAAATGTATGTATATTTTTCTATCTTTTATAATTAGTGTTTTGGGTTTCTTTGGATAAATACTCAGAAGTGTATTTGCTGGGTCATAAGGTAGTTCTATTTTTTAATTTTTTGAAGGATCTCCATGCTGTTTTCCATAGTGACTACACCAATCTGTATTTCCACCAACAGTACACAAGAGTTCCCTTTTCTCCTCATCCTTGCCAACATTTGTTGTTTATTGGTTTATTGATAATAGCCATTCTTATAGGTGTGAGATAATATCTCATTGTGGTTTTAATGGATGGAGGCTAAAACAAACAGCAATTAGCATAACAGTGCAAAAGAGACATTGGAAGGCCAATGGACTTTGATATTCAGCAGGGCTGAATTTCAGCACAAGACCTGCTGTGATTGCAATGGCTCAAGGTGATTTCCCGACCTGATAATCTTTACATTGTTTACCAAACTTTACCCTTGATCTGCCTGTATGCATTGCTAAAGGGCAAATGTGTATCCAGAGTGAATAGAAAGTAGATGGGACCCGTCTCGCTGTGCCTCTTCAGGAAAGAGGTCTCCACCTGGCCCCAATGCCTTCTAAATTCATATTTCTTGTATAGCATTTTCATTTGTGCGTTGGCCCCTCCTTCAGATCCTGAACTTCCCCGTGCAGGTTGTGGCAATTGGCTCCTCAAACAGGAGACTGAAGAAGATTCGCCTGAGCAAATAACGAAGTGAAAAGGAAAAGTGGAGACTCAGTGGAAAGGTGGAAATTCAGTGGTGCACAAAGTCTGTGCCAGCTTTGGAGTCATGTCTGAAAGTGGACGGGGACGTTTCTGGAATCAGCAGGTTATTAGGGGGAAGAATTCGAGTATAAGGCAAAAACATTATTGTAGACTTTTAGCTTGCATGCTCAAGGATAAAGGAATTAAAGTGTCAGAAAGCATTCTCTTACAGTTTTTGCATATTATCATAGAGTATAATCCTTGGTTCCCTGATGCTAGTCCATTAGACCTTGATCTCTGGAAACAAGTAGGTAGAAATTTAAGGAGAAATCGGGCTCAAGGAAAATGAGTGCCCTTGTCATCTTTCACTATGTGGGCTCTTGTTCGAGCTGTATATTGCCCACTTCATATTGAGGATCCAACGCCTGCAGAACGCCAGGAGGATTTATCAATGCCCCCTCCTCTTCCTAAGGGAGAGCCTGTAAAGCCCACTGAAAGCCAGTGAATTATCTCTGTTACAAGAATTTGCCAAGGAAAATGCCTTGGCTAATAATAATTGGCTTTAAAATCTCAAAGTGGTTAAGGCAAAATATATATAACTAAAATGAAGGGTATATGGTAAATCTTTTTCAGTGGTAATTATATATGCCTAAACATAGTTTTCCAAAGTCTTTGATAACTTAAAGCTTTGGAGTTTGCTGTATTAAATTTAAAAAGTTATTAAATATCTAGGTATTTTGAAATGACAGAATACTGAAACATTAATCTGAGTTTGCCTCATATGAAAAATCTAGAGGATAGATTTGAATCTATTAATTGAATATGTCTTGTATTTTATTTGAAATATCTCTTGAAATATGGATATATTACTAATCTGAGAAATGCTAAGTATTTAACTTGCCACCTACATCTGAGGCTTCTAAAAGTTAAAAGTTCACATTGTCCCCCAGCTCCCTTAAGCTGTCCTCATATTTTTTAATTGTTTTTTCTTTTTGGTTCTCTAATTGAGTGATATTTTCAACTCTGTCTTCTAATTCACTGATTTGATCCTCAGCTTCCCCTAATCTGCTGTGTATTCCTTTCAATGTGTTCTTTATTTGTGTTATGTCATTCTTTATCTCAGACTGTTCTTTTTTCACAGTTACTATATCTTTTTTCATACTGTTGAGCATTTTTAACATCATTACTCTGAATTCTGTTTCAGATAAATTTCTTATCTCTGCTTCATTTATATCTCTTCTGGAGAATTCACTAGTTCTTTCATTTGAGGGTTGTTTCTTTGTTTCATTTTGGTTGTCTGTTTGGGTTTGTGACCATGTATTAGGGAGATCCTTTATACCTCTCAATCTCTAGTGCAGGACAGTGTTAAAGGCTGTTTCTGACTAATTGGATCAGGCAAAGACTCAAAGCTTCCAGAGACTGCCTCTGTCTACAGACTGATAGGATTCCGACTTGAATTGCCCCCAGGCAATCATCCTCAGGTGTGGCAAGAGTTTTTTCAACAGGGTGGGGCAGTTGCTTCTGCCTGGAGGCTAAGTGTTACTTTTAATCTCTTAAGTGGCCTCAGGACAAGGTGTTTTCCAATAGGGTGTATTGACTGTCTTCCCCCCCAGGAAAGTCAGATGTCTATGTGGGAAAGATGTCCTCTGCTGTGTGAGGGAATGGCTCAGCCCAGGGAACTTGGGGTGTCTGCCTTCTGAGCTCCATCCCATGAGTCCCAAGTCCTGGGTTCTGCTCTCACAGCTGCAGTCCACTTCACCCTCCCCTCTGCCAGAGCACAAGGTGGGTGGCTCCACAGGGAATTTTTGTGCCTTGGCCCTTTAAGAGGGTGCCCGAACTTTCAGCTGCCACTCCCTGGCAGACAGCACCCCACTGCTTTTCACAGCTAGATGTTATGTGGGTACACTCCTCAGTTTGGTCTCTCTGCTGGGGAGCCCAGCTTCAGGATTAGATCC
The DNA here is from genome assembly GCF_000147115.1 of Myotis lucifugus. Taxonomy (NCBI): domain Eukaryota; kingdom Metazoa; phylum Chordata; class Mammalia; order Chiroptera; family Vespertilionidae; genus Myotis; species Myotis lucifugus. The sequence continues at coordinate 6,002 of NW_005873583.1, read as the reverse complement.
CAGAGTTCTCAGTGGCACCCCCTCACAGCTGAGATATCTCTCTGGGACTTCAGTTGCTGTCTGTGGGTGCCTGGCCAGCCCCTCCATGCCTCCGCCTCTCCTCCCAGTCTCTATGCAGTCTCCACTTTCGGTCCTTGGTTATCAGGGTTCTCTCCTGTGAGTTTTCCATTGATTATTCAGGAAGCCCTTCCATAGTTCAGTTGTAATTTAAGCGTGTTCCTGGGAGCATGTCCGTGCAGCATCCTCCTACTTTGCCGCCATTTTCATTTCGATAATGAGCTCATTTAACTTTTTATTCTCTTGGAAAACTTTCAGCTTTCCTTTGATTTTAAATAATAGTCTTGCCGAATAGAGTTATCTTGGTTGTAAGTCCTTGCTTTTCATCACTTTGAATATTTTGTGCTAATTCCCTCTGGCCTGAAATATTTAGGTTGAGAAATCAACCAATAGTCTTATGGAAGTTCTCTTGCAGATAACTAAGTGTTTTTCTCTTGCTGTTTTTAAGATTCTGTCTTTAACCTTTGCTTTTTTAATTATGATATGTCTTAGGGTGGGCCTCTTTGGGTTCTTTTTTAAAAAATATATTTTTTTATTGACTTCAGAGAGGAAGGGAGAGGGAGAGAGAGATAGAAACATCAATGATGAGAGAGAATCATTGATCGGCTGCCTCCTGCACACCTCACACTGGGGATTGAGCCAACAACCTGGGTATGTGCCCTGACTGGGAATTGAACCAGCGACCTCCTGGTCAATCACTGAGCCACGTTGCTAGCTGGGCTTTGGGTTCTTTTTGTTTGAAATTCTCTGTGCTTCCTGGGCTTGTGTGTCCATTTCCTTTAACAGTTTAAGGAAGTTTTTAGTCATTAGTCATGCTCTTTCCTTCCTCCTTCTGGTAGCCCTATCATGTGAATGTTCTTATGCTTGGTAATGTCCCATTTGGGGGCAGGATTTTTTTTTTTTCTGTTTGTCTTTAGCCCATTTTTAAATTGTGTGGGTTTTTTTTTTTTTTTTTTTTGCAATTGAGTTGTAAGCATTTCTTATAATATTTTCTAACCCCTTATCTGATATATGGCTTGCATAGACTTTTTAAAAAGGCTTTATTTTTTAGTGCTGTTTAAGGTTCACAGCAAAATTGACAGGAATATAGAGATTTTCTTTCATATACTCCCTGCTCCAATACATGCATAGCCTCCCATTATAACATTCCTCACCAGAATGGTACATTTGTTACAAGATGAACCTACATTGAGAGTTTCCATATGCTTTTAAAAAAAATTCTCACCTGAGAATATGTTCATTGATTTTAGAGAGAGAGGAAGGGGGGGGGGAGAGAAATATCGATGTGAGAAATATCTATGTGAGAGAGAAATATCGATCAGTTGTCTCCTGTACACAGTTCCAACTGGGGATCAAACCTGAAACCTATGTATGTGCCCTGACTGGGAAATGATCCCACAACCTTATGGTGATGGGACAATGCTCCAAACAACTGAGCAATCTGGCCAGGGCAATTTGCATAGACTTGTAAAAATAATTTTTATTTTTCTATTGAGGCTCTCATAATTCATTCTCTCTCTCTCTCTCTCTCTCTCTCTCTCTCTCTCTCTATATATATATATATATATATATATATATGTATATATATAAATTCTTTAAACATATTTATGAGTTGCTTTGAAATGTGTTTTTGTTTTTTTACCAAATCCAACATCTGACCCCACTCAAAGCTATCTTCTATTGGCTGTTGTTTTTCCTGTATGTGGGTCACACTTTTCTGTTTCTTCATATGTCTAGTGAGCCTTTTTTGAAAACTGGACGTTTTAGGTAATATAGTGTAGCAACTCTGAATCCTATTTTATTTTCCTGAGGTTGCTATTCTTTGGCAACTTGCTGGGACTTAAACTGCAGAATCTCTTGTCAGGGCCAGCCTGACAGGTTGAACCGGGCTGAGGTAGGGAGGTGGGAATTGAGAAAAGAAAGAATGACAGGAGAGCGGGATCGGGAGGACTGCAGTCAGGAACTGCAGTAAGTTTATTAACCACGTAATGCCTTTTATACACAAAACACTGAATAGGAGGTCTGTCAAGAGGAATGTATTCTTTGTTCCTCTTAATCTCTAAGGGAGAGACAGAGCAGAGGACAAATTCTCGGTACAGCAAATCTCAGTAAATAGTTACAGACTTCTTGGTAAGCCAGGAAAGGCTGTTCTCATTCTACAAAGGTTGCTCTCATTCTACTGATAACCACCATCCAAACAAGTCTGGGAAAACTGTGTGGGTAAGGGTCCCAGCTTTGCTAGCCCCTACAGGTGCAAGGACCATGTCAGCTTACACCCGGTCTCCAACAGATCCCCCTTCCTTGTTTTTTAGGCGAAGTTCATGTAGTCCTATTTGCAGGGATTGAATGCTGGATCCGATGGTTCGGAAGCAGACTGGAAGTAAACAGAGAATAATGAGAGCAAGGATAACAACAATTAATAGAGACCAAATAAAAGACTGTAATCCATGAAAGGACATAAGGCTTTGAATTTCATTAAAAATATTCTGTGCTACTTCGCTAGGAGGCAACAGAGCAGAACCTGCATCATTAATAGCTTGAATCTCTCCATGTAATCTACTGATATCTAAAGTAAAGTTAGTCTGATCCCAAACTCCTAACAGGTGGTTGTGAACTCGATCCCAATGCCACATAGTACGATTATACATCTTGGGGGTGACACAAATCCAATCAAACTCAGCGTGACACCGAAGGGTAGAACGCACATTCAAGCTGTGCATTTGATCTCCTATAAGGAGCACAGCTTCTTCTAGTGCATTGAGCCTTTGTTCTATTTTCTTATCTATGAGCTCTTGAGCTCCTAAGGCATCCGAAACGTTCTTCGCCAAGCCATCCACAAAATGAGCTGTGTGTATTTCCTGGGTTAAAGCTATGGCTGCAGTAGTGGCAGTAGCAATGAGGGAGACTAGAGCCACGAGGCCAGCAATAAGCACTCCGATGAACCTCTTAGGGCGGCTTAGCAAACCATTCAGTTCCCTTAATACCTGGGAGCCTGTATCCCTGTACCAAGGTCCGGTAATATTAACTGGGAGCATGACAAAGGAAGGCTGATGTAATACAACCACCTCATCAACAAAGTTGTATCTAGACCAGCCATGGGCAAACTACGGCCCGCGGGCCGGATCCGGCCCGTTTGAAATGAATAAAACTAAAAAAAAAAAAGACCGTACCCTTTTATGTAATGATGTTTACTTTGAATTTATATTAGTTCACACAAACACTCCATCCATGCTTTTGTTTCGGCCCTCCGGTCCAGTTTAAGAACCCATTGTGGCCCTCGAGTCAAAAAGTTTGCCCACCCCTGATCTAGACACACAGTTAGACAAGTTGCAATGAGTACAAGAAATTGTATACAAGTTGCCCTTAAGTACAATATCTACAATTCCAATAAGGAGAAGGTAAGGAGTAAGACCTATGATCACTGTAAGGTTATCATGATGCAAAGAAATGCTACCTAAAGCGGCCATAAGCTTAAATATTTCTAACTGTACTCCTCCCCGCTTGGTGGTGAGTATCTCTTCTACCCAGCCTCCAGGGGTCTCTCTAGCCTTAAAACTACTTCTGCTAGATAGCGGGTTGGGATAGGACCAATCAAGTAACTGAAAGGAATTGTTAATGGGAGTATGTACCAGAGCCAACTCATGACGGCAACGCCGCCAAGGTGGATACTTCAGAAATAGCCTGTATTCATTATACAAACATGGAAGCAACTTGGGCGGGATGCCCTGAGAGAGGGTACGGGTGATGTCAGGCAGGCCATACATAGTAAGGAACCATTCTCGTCGGATCCACCCCTCATGCTCTTCGGGATCTCCACCTCTGCTAATGCCATGGGTATGCCTTGGTGAAGGTTCTACAGTAAGACAGTTATTCCAATATTTAATGGCTGTAAAACATATGGGGACCCTGGTTGACCTTCCCTCATATCTATAATCTCCCACCCAATGAGTAAGATAACCTGCACTTGGGTGGCCCATGATATCTGTATCATTAACAAAAACAGGAACGCTGGGGTCATCCCAAGTAACGGCCCTGAGAAAGGGCGGATCTGGAATGTACGCCCAGTATGGAGTCTGAGCACCACAGACCTGAACAGCCAAAATTGACAGCAGGGCTAGAAACAGTCTCAGCAGTTCGTTGTGCTCCTTGGCGAACGACCACAGCCTCGGCCTCCGTTGTCAGCTTCTTCAACTGTCCCCAAGTTGGTGGAGATGTCCCCCGAGTCGTCCGTGATCTCTGTGGCGGTGGTGGCGGCACGGGCACTAGTGGACTGATTAGTAGCCTCTTGAATGGTGGAGTGACTTCTTGTTCCCTTCGTCCTCCATCTTGACCTTGAAAGGGCCGGACATAGCGGCTGGGGATGGGACAATGCTCCCCCCAGGAAAGTCAGAGCCCCCTTCAGGAAATACACAAACAGACCCCGAGCCCATATCAGAAAAGGGTCGGGCCGTGCCATTGTCCTGTAAGTAAGTCTTTCCACTGTACCAAGGGTGGGATCTGGACAGTGAGGACCACTGTCGCTCCGCAGCAGTTTTGCCCTGAGCATCACCATTTAAAAAATTAAGGGAATAAAGAGCTCTGTTAAGTAAGTTAGCAGGGGTATCTACATACTCCCCCTTCCTTATTTTTTCAATTTGCCTTTTTAAGGTCTGATGAGCTCGCTCAACTATTCCCTGCCCTTGAGGATTGTATGGGATGCCTGTTTAATGCTGGATTCGAAAAGTAGCACAAAACTTCTGGAATGCTGTACTTGTGTAGGCTGGACCATTGTCAGTTTTAATGGTATGGGGGATGCCTAGGAAAGTAAAAACTTGTAAACAGTGAGCAATAACATGTTTAGCGGCTTCTCCTGTACGAGGGGATGCAAAAATAAAACCAGAAAAAGTGTCAATAGAAACATGGACATAAGCTTGTTTTCCAAGAGATGGAATATGGGTTATGTCCATCTGCCATAGTTGGCCTGGTTTGTAGCCTCGCGGATTGACTCCTTCTGTGGGAGGAATGAATGTGGTTAGAGGGCATTGAGGACAGAGTTTAACAGTTTGCTGAGCCTGTTCCTTTGTGATTCGAAACTGCTGACGTAGGCCAGTGGCATTTTGATGATGGAGAGAATGTGAGGCTTTGGCTGCGTCTAAAGGAGATAATGTCAGATAGGCAGTTTTAGTAAGTTGATCAGCATAAGTATTTCCCGCAGAGGAGATCCAGGTAAATCTGTATGAGCTCGTATATGGCCAAAGAAACAAGGGTGAGAATGTTTCCTGAGTAAAGCTTGAACCTGTAGTAAGAGAATAATCACTTCAGATCGGTCAGTGTCATGTAAATTAGCAGTTTCTAAGTGAATCATAATATTTACAATATAACGAGAGTCTGAGTAAAGGTTAAAAGATTGAGTGGAAAGTTTGCATAACGCTTGATGTACTGCTTCGAGCTCCACGCGTTGTGCTGAAGTGTGGTTAGTCTGAAAAACAAAGTGTTGATTATTGATAACTAGGGCAGCTGTGCCATTCCTAGAACCATCAGTAAACACCAGAACTGCATGAGAAATTGGTTGAGTCTTGACTACCTTGGGGAAAATGAAGGAATGCTCTGTAAAAAATTGTATGTTTATTAGATGGGTAATGAGAGTCTACTGTACCGTGATAGCCCAGGAAGGAAAGAGGCCATTTATCATCCATATGAAATAGCCATTGCCTTTGTTGAGCCTTATAGGGTACCACGATGGTATGGGGCTCTTGACCAAAAAGTTCCAGAGATCTGAGACGTCCTGCAAAAATAAGATCTGCTACTGCTTCTGAGTAAGGATAAACTACCTTTTTCGGGGAGGCATGCGGATGAATCTACTCCAAAGGTCCTGTTGCCATAAGAGGGCAGTAGGATACACTGGCGTAGCCAATACTAAATACCAGCCATGGCTGTGAGTAATCAATTTTTTGTACAACTTGTTT
>NW_005873582.1:0-22428 GCF_000147115.1 Myotis lucifugus | reverse complement strand
AGAGCCAACATCTGAAAGAGGAAGTCCAAGTCCTAAGTGATAATGTCATTTGACAGCTAAATATTAAAAATACATTGAGTTTATAAGGTCTCAACCACTGAGCTCTCTCAAAGTCCTTTCTCTGTGGATTGGGTATGTCCATTTCTTTGCCTCTTCAACTCATCTATCCCCCATGACTTAAGTATGTACCTCCCTGGTCTCTATCATCATTTTGGAAAACATGTAACACGATGATCAAATCAAAGTGTTGGTTGAAACTCTGTGGTGACTGACGGCAGACACCTAAGCTATGGGAGGGATGGACATGACTGCATTTCAGAGGAGGTGCCAGGGAATCAGAGAGCTCGCGAACCCCTCTCCCACACACAGGGCAGAGAGGGCTGATGACTGGGAGAGCTGGAGGGGCAGGCACTTCAGAGAGAGCTCCTGGTGGCCTATGAAATGCAGTCCCTCCCCTAACGCCACCGGAGAGGAGGCTCTCCGAGGTTTCCAGCCTTCCCATGACCTCCTGGCCCATCCCTCCCGTGGGAGTCCCCTCAGCCACATCTCCACTCCTCTAGGAGGCTCCTCTGGCCCCCAGCTCCCAGCTCAAACAGAAGCTTCTTCATATACTCAGGGTGGCTCTTAAGCGAACTTGAACTGGGTGGCCCTGCCTGCTGTTTGCAGCCGCCACCCATTGTCATTGGCTGCTGTCCATGCGGTCCTGGTGCTGGAGTATTTCCACTGTCACTCGGGCACCTACAACCACCTCTGTCCACCTCTGTTGCACCCAGCCTCTGCGTCCCCGGCACAGCACTTTTCACGCTGTTTTCAGTGTCTGTTTCCTCACAGAACTTCTAGGAGCCTCTAGGAGAGGCACCAAATGTTTGCTAAATCACAAATAATTAGAATAAATGGCTTTTCTGCGGGACTCCATGGGTACCAGGTTCTTGGTTTCTCTTCTCAGTGTTAGAACAGCTTTTCGGATCTTAGATTTAACCTTCATAGTTTTATTGTTTGCAATTACATTTTACTCTTCCCCAGTAAGTAACATTTTCTAGGCTCTTAATTTCTAATTTGTATTAGCAGTTTTATTTTATTGCTTTATTTTTATTTTTAGAGAGAGGAAGGGAGAGAGGGAGGCGAGAGAGAGAGAGAAAGAGAGAGAGAGAGAGAGAGAGAGAGAGAGAGAGAGAGAGAGAGAAAGAAATATCAATTGGTTGCCTTCCATATGTGCCCAACTGGGGATCAAACCCGAAACCCCAGTTTTGTGCCCTGACCAGGAATTGAACCAGCAACCTTTCAATGCATGGGCCGATGTGTAACCAACTGAGCAACACCAGCCGGGCTAGCAGTTTTAACATGAAGAAGCAATGCTGCCTCACCCCAGAGCAAAACATAGAGGGCTATCCATCAGTTTCTAAACTGTTAAAACACGGACTGAGAGCAAATTTGAAATAATACCATTTGAATTCTACCATTGCACAATGATGTGGATGTAAATTCAGTTTTACAATTAAAGTCAGTAACTAAAATTGTGTGAGAAAATCAAGGTTGCCTTTGAAATACATAACTCCAGTTGCCACATATGAAAATAATGAGTCCGGTGGCTATTTTCTAATCGAGACAGTAGTTGCATCAACTTTCCCGGGGATTGTGGACAGTCGTCTATTTGACTTACGGCTGTTTATATGTCCTTCTTATCATCAAAAGATCGGTTTCAAATCTGATTTGTACATAAAATTATCTTTACTAATGCCAAGCTACAAACCATCCTTACAAACATTCCAATTCAAACCTAAAGGTCAGAAGAAGCTCAATGCAACAAATAAAAGATATTCATTTAAGTTCCTTAATATAAAAATTCAAGTTCATGAATATCCATATTCTCAGTGTGTCATGATAGCTTCTCTGGAACCACACAGCAACCATACACCAAACTTTAATGACCAGCTACTAAAAATCACATGTGACTTCTGTGGAGATATGTACGGTGGACATATGATCACTGTGTGGTTTCTGAAGTAACTGTTAGACATGTTAGGAGAAGCGCTCGTTGTAAATACCGAGTCTGTTTGCATGACAAGGCATGTGGCATATCACACTCCCTCCATCTGACCCCTCCCTCTGCAGCCCCCACTTCTCTCCTCTGCCCGTTACCTGTCTGCTCCCTCCTGTCACCCACCCCCGAGCCTCCCCTCCGAGTCACACCTTCTTCTCCCCACGCCCACCATCTGGAAGCCAGCATGGCTCTGCGGGAGCTTCTCCATCCACATCTGTTGCGGCGCCAGCAGGAACAGGGACAGCTGCGACACTGCCGGTGCCCAGGGCGGCGGATCAGGTAAGTCCTTTCAACTCTGACAGGGGCGAGCCAGAGACAAGGACACCCAGGTTGCGAGAGCCCGGAAAACTCTACAGTGACTCAGCCCCTGGTGTGCTGAGCACGGGACAAAGCGGTGCTCCCTACACAAGAGGCACAGGAATGAAGGATTCTAGCAAAGGGCTACCATCCCGGGAACCAGGTAAGGAAATGCACGAACAGTGGGAGCTCAGTACACAGATGACGAATGACCGATTGGACGCACAAGCCCGAGGGGCTCGGTGCAACCAAAGACCATCACTTAAGACAACAAACACACAGCAAGGGCCTTGTGCGGGAGAATGATTCAAAATTTGTCCGGGCAGAAGGCATCTGCGCACCTAGAGCTGCCCACCCACGTGAAACTGTTACATTAAAATAAAGGAGAGAGAAGACAAATAATAGAAAGGAAGGAAGGAAATCTAAAAGTGCAAGCAAGCGTGCCTTGCTGCTGGAAGGCGGGGAAGCCAGGTCCGGCAGTAACTACAGGACATTTACAACATCGTGATTAACGGTCCATCTCCCTCTCCCATGAACTGCCTGTGCGAGGCAGTACGATATACAGTCCCTCTTAATCCCCAGGAGAAAGAATTATATTGGATTAATTTTCAACTGAAAAAGTGAGCTTCAGTAAATTAAATAATTTGCCCAAGTCCACTCAAGCTAATAACTGAAATGTAGAGCTAGGCTTTCTATTCAAAGCTGTGCTTTTACTCACATGAAGACCCAGGAAATCTATCTAATAAGCCACAAGCTAAAATGTATGAAATGTCGACTCGAAGTCAGGTATTGTATTAGGTTCTCTCAAAACATTATCTTACCGAATCCAAGCAATTCATTGAGTAGATCAGCTCCATTATTTACCCTTGAAATTTAGAGGGGGTCCAATTCTTCAAGGTCACAGTCAGGTCAATTTAGATTCAACCCTAAGACTTTTACTCCAACGCCACTTTTTGCCATTTGCTGGTGACAGCACCCACCCCAGCGCTGGGACCACTTGCAGCCTTTACTCCTGCACCTGTACTTAGGGCAGGGCCTACAGATCAAATGACAACCAAGACTCACTGAGGGCAAGACACATGACTCAGCCTCAGAAATACATTGCGTCTCTGTTGTCACCGTTATTCATGAAAGAATTGTCAGCATGAGAAAGAGGCTCTGTTACCTGTGGAAGCACCTGGAATAGTGCCTGGTGCTTTTCAGCCCTCCCTTGTCCTTTCTTAGCAGGGACTCTCGTCAAGATATTTTTACACAGTGAACTACTCAGCGAGGCAAAAGTTTCCACTAAACAACCAGAAAACAAAAATCTCCTACGTGTGAACAGTTGCCGGTCTTTGCAATCGATACCATTGTCTCTCAGCTCACGGTTTTACCTCCCTCCAGGCCTTGGTCATGTCGGTATGGCCAGAATTCCTCCCCATCCTCTGCATTTCTAAATCCCCCCTATTCTTTGAAGCTCAGCTGAGATGCCACCTTCTCCGAGAAGCCTTCCATGATCTCTTGCAGACAGGGATTCTGATGCTCTGAATTCTCAACATTTTGTTCATACCTTTTCCATGGTATGGAGCCTTTTTGCTGCCTCTTGTATATATTCGTTCATTCAACAAAAATATATGGAGCACATTTTATGTGAGAGGAATGTCCACGCTATGAGGGTGTTAAGAGGCCATACCATCAGGGGACTCATAGTAAATCAGGAGAGACAAACAATTCAACAAGAACTTGCAATAAGTTGAGTTTGTGAGCCTCCGGGAGAGGCTCCTAATTCATCCTCGGGAGGCTGTGAGAGGAGGTGGCACCAAGAAGGACTTTGAAGGATCCATTGGAGTGGGCAGAGGAAGACTCCTCCAGGCAGGGAGAAAAGCACAAGCAAGATCCTGAAATAAAAAGATAGTGTGGCCCTAGCCAGTTTGGCTCAGTGGATAGAGCGTCGGCCTGCAGGCTAACGGGTCCCGGGTTCGATTCAGTCAAGCGCACATGCCCGGGTTGTGGGCTCCATCCCTAGTGTGGGGTGTGCAGAAGGCAGCCAATCAATGATTCTCTTTCATCACTGATGTTTCCATCTCTTTCTCCCTCTCCCTTCCTCTCTGAAATCAATCAATAAATATATATATATAATTTTTAAATATAAATTATATATATATATAATTTTATATTATATATAATATAATAAATTATATATATATAATTTTTTTAAAGGAGCATGCAATGCAAGAAAGAAAGGCCAAGGGAGATGAGACTGAAGAGCCAAGGAGGGGAAGGAAAAGCAAGAGGCAAGAGACTGCCATACTGAGATGTTTACTTTGGAAAAACTGTCCTGGCTGTGGTGTGGAGAGCAGTCGGGAAGAGGTGAGACTGGAAGCAAGGGGAGCACTCGGGCTGTAGGAATCACCAGAGGGTGAGCGATGGATCCTAGTGGGTTGGAGAGACAGACAATCTAAAATTCCTAGGGGCCTGACCGGCATGGCTCAGTGGTTGAGTGTTGACCTATGAACCAGGAGGTCACGGTTCAATTCCAGGTCAGGGCACATGCCCAGGTTGCGGGCTCGATCCCCAGGAGGAGGTGTGCAGGAGGCAGCCGATCGATCATTGATGTTTCTCTCTCTCTCTCCCTCTCCCTTCCTCTCTGAAATCAATAAAAATATATTTTTAAAATGATCCTATATAATAAAAGGCTAATATGCAAATCATCCCCTCAACCGGGAGTTCAACTGGGAGTTCGACCAGGGGGCGGGGCCGCCAACCGCCCGCGGCCCTTCCTATTGGGGAAGGCCAGCCAGACCCTACCCGTGCACGAATTTGTGCACAGGCCTCTAGTAATAAAATTCCTAGGCGCCCCAATCTCTAGAACCCGGTGACATGATGACATGGAGGGTCGGGGGGAGAGAGAGGAGACGGATGATTTCTGAGCTGGCGACTGGATGAATGGTGGCTCCGCTAGGCGAGAAGAGATGGGGAGGAGGCTGGTTTGGGAGCTCCGTGGAGAGCGGAAGATCTAGAACTCAACACCATCTGCCTGGGATGAAGCCACTAGAGCTAAGCTCTAGATCCTGAGCTTAGCTCTAGATCCTGCCTCCAGCTTCTTTCTGAATGTGTCACCCTCATTGCCTCAAAAGCGCTCTAAACTCAGAGTGACTGAAAGACACACCTCATCCTTCTCTCAAATCAGGAATATTGATTCAGAGAAAGCAGAGAAAGAGAAAAACCTTTTAAGGGGAATGAGATCTAAAAACTATTCACTAACAACTGCACAAGAAGGCATGCAGGGAGCATAGCCACGTAATTTCAGTGTTTTGTGCAAGAGGCCTCATGACACTGCCTCACCGAAAGCCACTCAACGCCCTCCCATCACTTTTTGGGTGAAATTTAAAGTCCTCCACGTGGATGTTAAGGGCCTTCATGATTTGGCCCCTCCACACTTCTCCCAACTCAACCCCCACACTGTCCCTCACTTCCTATGCTCCAGCCACCCGGGTCTTCAAATTGATTATTGGAATCAGATGGATTATTCTATTTGCAAAAGTCAGAGAATATAACATTGAGAAACACATGGAAAATAGAAAATGTTTACGAACTCTGAGTAACAAGAAATTTGACTCTAAAAGATTTTAAAATTTAAAGTTCATTCAAGAGTTGCAGCCTACAGCCGGGCGGACATGGCTCGGTGGTTGAGCGTCAACCTATGAAGCAGGAGGTCACGGTTCGATTCCCAGTCAGGGCACATGCCCGGGTTGTGGGCTCGATCCCCAGTGTGGGGTGTGCAGGAGGCAGCCGATCCATGACCCTCTCTCATCATTGATGTTTCTCCCTCTCTCCCTCTCCCCTCCTCTCTGAAATCAATAAAAATGTATTAAAAAAGAAAAGAGTTGCAGCCTACAAGCCATCGGTGGCTCCGCCGCACACACTCCTGCCGTGTGGACAGTGAGCCGATGCTGGAGTACCTTGGACCCCATGTCCTCGCGCTCCTTTGTCAGCTCGCTCTTCATCAGCTCTTTGTCGGCGGTCCTCTTCTCCTGCTGAGCGGCCAGCTCCTTCCCTAGGCGCTCCGCCTGCCTCTCCAGCTCACTCCGCAGCTGCTGACACTGGATGAGGGCCTGCGGAATCAGACAGCACATGGGAGCTGGGAATTTGGAAAAATAAGGGGGAAATGAGACAGTTAAGCTTTATTTTTATTTAACACGTTAAGCGCCCAGTCAGTCACCGGTGACTGATACTATACTTTCCATCCGGAAGACAAAACAGGCTGGGCGCGTAATGTGTTAAAATACTTAAAACACACCATAGCCCTCGCCGGTTTGGCTCAGTGGATAGAGCGTCGGCCTGTGGACTGAATGGTTTCAGGTTTGATTCTGAACCTGAAGGGCACATGCCCAAGTTTCGGGCTCGATCCCCAGTAGAGGGTGTGCAAGAGGCAACTGATCAATGATTCTCTCTCATCATTGATGTTTCTCTCTCTCTCTTTCTCTCCCTTCCTCTCTTAAATCAATAAAAATATATATTTTTTAAAAAGACACACTATAAAGTCAATTAGACAATTTGTACACTTACTAATATAACAGTATTCGAGTGTTACATTTATTTTGATTCGCATAATTAAGGCTACATTAACTTTTATCAACTAACAAAATTCAGGAAACAGGCCTTGATGAAGGCCACTGATGAGTGAGAATCCTGAAGAAAGGGGGATCAGAAAAATGAAGTGCTCTAGTACTTTTGATTATATATCATGTTTATACTACAAGAAATATGCAAGTATCCAATATAACTGATTTTTCATTTGCTCATGGTTAAAGTTATTTGAATATTTTAAATGTTAAACATGAAAATTTTTTAAAAAGATGTTGAGTTTATCATTACATACAAGCATCTGTTTTTTGTTTTTTTTTTATCATTATACTAGAAGCCCGGTGCATGAAATTCGTGCATGGGTAGGGTTCCTGCCTGGCCGGCCATCAGGGCCTTCCTTCATTCCCCGCTGCCCCCTGGTGGTCAGTGCACATCATAGTGAGCAATCAGTCTTCCGGTCAAACTCCCACAGGGAAATTTGCATATTAGGCTTTTATACATATAGATAATAACCAAACTTCTTTAAATATAACTAAGGTCAGATTTAGTTCATTCCCCTTACACCCATAACTACAGTAAAAATTAGATAGTAATCAAAAGTGAAGATAAGGAAAGACCAAAACATCGTATTTGTTTTATAAAATAAGAATTGCTATCTTCCATTTCTAGTTATTTAAAAATCCATAACTGTCCATTAGTTTAAATTTCCCATTCTACAATTCCAGAAGTAGAAATTCTATAACTTCCTCTTGGTTATATTCATGTTATGTGTATATATAATACTCAATAATAAATGATGACTTAAAAATTCCAATAAAATTAGGTTGCTTCACATAGAAAATCAGAGTCATCCTAAGGTGTCTTAGTTTTATTCCAGTGGCTCTTGCTTACAATATCACCTAGTCCATCCTCTATTTCCCCTGAAGATAGAGACCCACGTGTCATGTGACTCACATACTGTGTGGTCATAAATCTCACGGTCACATTTGCTGTGAATGGAGACGAGTGGGTCTCAGTGAGCACCAACTGTAAGTTACGCATAGCTCTGCTTCCCTCTGGTGAGCGCTACAATAAATACAGATGATAAATATCTAGGACATGTGAGCTTTCAGTCCTCAGCTGGGAAGTATTAAACGACAATTTCTTCCCAACTCTTCTGGAAAGTTCTGTATGCCCAGATGAAGTAGGAGGTTAAAATTAAATTGTCACATATTAGCTGGTAAGTAACCACAGTTACTAAAAAATGACTCTTCCCAGGGAACTAGTCCCAAGTCCAATTTGAGTTGAGAATGTTTTTTAAAAAAATTTTAAATTAGATTTTAAGAGAAATTTTAAAAAGCACATTTTTCTAAAATTTAAGTCCCTGGAACTTGAAATATTATGAATTAGAGACTTTTGTGCTTTAGGCATACAATTTCTCTTGTGAAAGATATTTTATATGAACCTAATACAAATGTTCATAACTTCTGCTAATATAATGAAAGAATAAAAGTACTATTGAACAAAAACTGAGGAGTCAATGTTTTTTAAAAATATTTTTTTATTGATTTCAGAGAGGAAGAGAGAGATAGAAACATCAATGATGAGAGAGAATTATTGATCTGCTGCCTCCTGCCCGCCCCCTACTGGGGTTCAAGCCCACAGCCCAGGCCTGTGCCCTGACCAGGAATCGAACCAGTGACCTTTCGGTTCTGGAGTTGACACTCAACTGCTGAGCCACACCCAGCTGGGCCGGGTGTCACCATTTTTAAGTGCAGAAACAGTGGAAGGGGGTGCGGACGATCCAAAGATCAGGCCGACACGAGGAGCGAAAGATCCATTCAGGGAAGCCAATCAGCTGAGGAGCAGGAGTAGGGAAGGATGCTGACAGTGAGCGGCCTGATGCCAAGAGAGGATGCTCTAAAGCAAGAGGACAAGCAAGAAGCTGCGAGCCACCCAAACAAAACCACGGGAGCCTTCGCGTGAGGTTGGCCCTCTGTTCTAGGACTGGCCACCTGTGATGAGACACCAAACCAAAATACTGATTAAACACTGGTTATCGATGGCTCTTGGTGTGTGACCAATGATTCCATATTGCAACATAGTACTGACTTTCCTTTGTTTTAATCTTAATATATATGCCAGGTCAAAGTGAAAAAAAAAGATTAAGGCTTAAAACTATTGGAATTAAGAAATAGGTTTACTCTTTCTCTTACAATGGACATCACCTATGAGAAAGATTTGGTTCTACTAAGTAAATCTTTACAGCCCTGGCCAGTGTGGCTCAGTTGGTTGGGCATTGCCCTGTGCACAGAAAGGTTGCTGGTTAGATTCCCTGTCAGGGCACATGCCTGGGTTGCAAGTACCGTCCCTGGTAGGGGTATATAGGAGGCAGCTGATGAATGTTTCTCTCTCTCTCCTGACCCTATCTCCTCTCTCTAAAAATCATTTTAAAAAAAAACATTTAAAATTAATTTAAAAATAATTACGTATTCAGAATTTCCATTAAAGCTTTTCCTTTCAAATCTAGGGTTCCAGCTCCTAGTTTTCGGAATCCCAGCTGCTTCGGAACGCCCTGATTATACTCATCTCACCATTCGGTGAAGGCATAACCGAATTCTCAAAGGCCAGGCCAGTGAACAGTCAATCACGATGAACTGATAGGTCATCAGAGGGGACTGCATTAATGTGGGGCCTGCAGACCCCATTTCTCCAGCAGTGGCCAAGGGGGTGCCTTCCCCGCCCCCCGAGCACCTGCTGGAAATGGTGGAAATGGCCGCAGGTCTGAGGAGCTGGGACAGTGTGCTTCCCCACCCAGTACCCTCAGTCCTCAGGGACCTTCTCTCCTGGGAAATTCCTTTATCTGTGGTCATTCTTGATGTTCCCAGTCCTGGTTTATTAAACCACATTTTCTAAAAGAAATATCTATCTAGTTAACTCCATTTTTATTTATTTTTTTAAATATATTTTTATTGAGTTCAGAGAGGAAGAGAGAGGGAAAGAGATAGAAACCTCAATGATGAGAGAGAATCATTGGATCAGCTGCCTCCTGCACACCCCACACTGGGGATCGAGCCCACAACCCGGGCATATGCCCTGACCGGAATCGAACCAGGATCTCCTGGTTCACAGGTCGATGCTCAACCACTGAGCCACACTGGCTGGGCAGTTGACTCCATTTTTAAAATAGGAAACCTATTAATATAAAAAAGTCCTTCCCAACTGCCAGGGTCAGGCTCCTAGAAACCCTGTGATAGGATTCATCATTACAGAATTAAAGATCTAATGAAAGATACATTGGTCACACTTATGAATGTAAACTTTAAAACATATGACAATGTTTTTATTTTTTATGAAATAAAGCCCACAAAATAAAAATGGTTACCAGCGTGTTTTAAGCATTTAACGTATGAATGGCATCAATACTGATATTTCATTTATAAACTCTCGCTTACCAGAAACCAATCAACCAGCCTTATCCTTACCTCCCATGTTCAAGATACTCAGCATTTTTTTTTGTTTTGTGGACGATAATGTAAGCATCCAGAAGAATGAATTATTTTCTATGCCTGTGACTGCAATCAAATATTCAATGCTTTTGTGATTGTTTTTTTTAAATTCAGGTTTCTCATTCTTGCCTTTCTGGTTCTGCCTTAGTCCAGGAAAAAAAAATAATTTGGATCCTTGAAAAGGAGAAAAAATAAAAAGGTTTGGGGGTATTTATTCAACCTACTGCATTGGTATTTTTGAAAAAAACAATCTTTCTTGGCAAGGCCATGTCATTGATATAGGCTTGGGGTTACGTCATGCCGAAGCCTCCAGCCTCCCTTCGGAAAGAGGCAGGCCGGTTGCGGCGGGTTGATCACCTTCCTACCGGTAGCTCTCCCGAGGCAGCACTGAAAAGCCTCTGCTTTTTCACCCTCCTTTAGTCCCAGGTTAATTTTTTTTTTTTTGCCTCTTTTAAGATTATCTCCACTATAATGATTTGCAATTTTCAAAGAAAAACAAAAACATTTACTGAGCACTTACTGTGAACCAGGCACTTTGCTAAATGGCTTCTGTGGGCTAATTTCTTTAACGCCCTCACTAAACGTTAAGTGGTTCTTATCATTCAGTTGAAGAAACTGAGGCTTGGAGCCATTAAGTAACTTGTTCAAGATCAAAAACCTAGAGAGTGGCGGGTAAAATCTGATCCAAAGTAGTTCTACAATGGAATCTGTAGGTACAAAATTATGATTTTCTCTTTTATAAATCTGTTGTCTTATAAATTTCTCAGGTGTTTTCACTGCCACTAAATGTATATACTGTATACATAAGATTACTTTTTTACTTACTTGCATGCATTGTGCAAAGTCCAACACTAGGTGGCACCAAATATCAAGGAACTACCAGAACAAAGTACCATTTCATAGCTCACTAACAAAGTAGTTGGTTTCAAAATTAAAGTATGTATGTTGGCTCAGTTTTTATTCCCAGAAAGCAAAACTACTAATGTTTTAACATATCTTAGATAAAAACCAGTAGACTTGCACTGCATTTTGTAAACTGCTTAGAAATCAAACCTTGCATTATTAATAATTCAGCAAAATATGCTATAGAGCCCTAGCCGGTTTGGCTCAGTGGATAGAGCGTTGGCCTGCAGACTAAAGGGTCCCAAGTTTGATTCTGGGCAAGTTCACATGCCCAGGTTGCAGGCTCCATCCCCAGTGTGGGGTGTGCAGGAGGCAGTGGATCAATGATGTTTCTCTATCTTTCTCCCTCTCTGATATCAATTTAGAAAATATTTTTTAAAATGCAATAGGCTCTCTAGTTCTTAACTGTTACATTTTTAAAACCACTAACTAAAATTTCATGTTCATATTCAAAGTGAATTATTGACTTTCATTCAACTCAACATACATATATTGTGCAATTTCTATATAAATGGCCGAGTGAGGAATACAATAGTAGATGCCACTCACAGACTGACTTTTCAGGTCTTCTGGTGGAGAGAGCTATGCAAACAGATACCAAAGTGACACACAGATCAATGGGAAGAGAGGAGGACAAGACTAATGAAAGCCTCTGGGAAGACAACCACTGGAGTCGCACTCACAGGTTTGACTAGGAATCTCAGATGGATCCGGTGCAGAAAGTCGAGCATGAACAGGCTCATGGGAATGGCCGTCTGTGGGTCCCATGAAAGTGGGGTGAAAGGCGAGGACAGAACAGTCGGCGTGGGGCCATGTGGTGGCATATCTGGACGGTCGCCCTGAGGAGGCCGCCCTGTGTTCCCCTGAACAGGGGGTCACAGAGAGACTCTGGCATCCCGTGAGGAATCACAGGAATGAGGAGGCCCAGGGGACACCCATTTAAGAGGCTATTGCAATCGTCTGCATTCGAGCCTAGAGCATGGGAAGACCAGGGCGTGAACCAGGGCAGGGGGACAGGGATGGGAGGGCATAGCTCAGTGTAAGGGGCTCTGAAGAGAGAGGGTGAGCTTGGTCATGATAACAGGTCAAGAGTGAGGGGTAGGGAAAGCCAAGATACTTGAAAAGACTGTTGGCATCTAGAGAGTGATGCCATTATCTGAAAACGCTAATACAGGAAACGGTACCTTAAAAGTCAGGTCTGTGGCGTCTCTCATTGGCCTTTTGCATAAAAATCACACAAAAAGAGAAGGGAGAGGAGGGGTGGGCAGGAAGGCGGAGGGAACTAATCCTCTGGTTTATGGTGTGTCAGCTGCTGTGGAGTGTAATTCCTGGAAAGCGGGCCAGTCGCCAGGGAAGTGGAGGCCCGAGCTCAGGAGGCCGGTTAGAGCTGAAGGCACCACGTGGGCTGTTCCCACGCAGGGCATGGTTTGGCAACGAGAGAAGATACACAGGCCGGGACATTCAGGAACACGGCAAAGGCCCTGAGAAGGTCTGCACTGAAGGCTTGTGCAAACCAACGGAAAAGAGACTCAGAGGAGGAGACGAGAGCAACAGAAAGAGGCCCAAGAGTAAACCATCGGGTCCATCAAGGAAAGAAATGGTGTTAGGATCGGACATGAACACATGTCCAAACCGCAGGGTTGCATCCAATGAGAACTGAGATGGGGTCACGGGTCTGGGGACCCAGAAGTTGGGGGACCCCCGAGCGGGCAGGTCAGCTTCAGGGATGGACTACAGGTGCTGGAAGCCCAGCTGAGGGGTGTCCCCTGCCACTCACGCCACCCACAGGTCTGCCCTGCATGACGGGAGCAGGTAATCCGTGAAGGGGAAGCTCATCAAGAAAAGGCTGCTTCCTGCTGTTTAAACAAGAACAACGGATGTAGATGGATGAGCAGGGACACAGTGATGCAGGAAGGACGAAAGGTAAAGAAGTGACCACAAGTAGCCCAGGGTCCCTGAAATCCTACCCGCAGGCGCTATCAAGAACTGAGGGAGGAGGTTCGTCTTGGGAAATAAGAAGCCGGATGAGCAAGGAAAAGGGGGAGCAGACACGTGAGGAGTGAGAAGGTGCTGAGGAGGCTCGTCAATGGTTGTGCGCTCAGTAAAGTGAGTCGTGGACTGAGAACGGGGGGCTGGGAGAGGAAGGAAGTGACATTCCGGCTCAAGGATGTGCGGATTGTTAAAGGGACGTGTGACACCGAGGGCGACCGGGGTTACTCTCCTGTGGACTTTGCTCAATGGCTTTCTTCAGCAACGCCTGACGGGCTGAAAGCGATGCTACCCAACAGGGCGATTGGCCTTTACTTTCCCGGTGCTGGGAGAGTGGGTAAACTGGGCGGATGAGAATAAAGGAATTCCAGAGCGTTAGTGAGAACTGGCTGCAATCCCCTTAGTCAGGGGACATTTAATGAGCACCTATTAAGGGCTAAGCACCTTGCAAGATGCTAGGGATTTAAAAGAGCACAGATGGATACATTCCTATTCCTTCCAGAGATGTGAAGCTTAATGAAGCACACAGGCCAATAGGCAATAGTGATTCATTTGGATGAATGATGTAATGAGTGGCTCCCAACTGAGACAATTCTGCCCCCTTTCCCTCCCCCGGGGGACATCTGCAATGTTTAGAGACATTTCTGGTTGTCAGAACTTGGGGAAGAGGGTGTGGTCCTGGCATCTAGTGGGCAGGGGCAGAGATGCAGCTCAATATCTTAAAACTGCCTGGCCGGCTTGGCTCAGTGGTTGAACATCAACCTATGAACCAGGAGGTCACGATTCGATTCCCAGTCAGGGCACATGCCCGGGTTGTGGGCTCCATCCCCAGTGGGGGGCGTGCAGGAGGCAGCTGATCCATGATTCTCTCTCATCGTTGATGTTTCCATCTCTTTTTCCTCTCCCTTCCGCTCTAAAATCAATAAAAAAATATTTTAAAAAAATCTTACAATGTGTAGACACCCTCCAAAACAAAGAATTATGTAGCCCCAAATGTCACCGGTGCCAGGCAGAGGAACCTGCTATAAAGGTACATAAGAGTTACATCACATCTGGACATGGGAACAGAGGTTTTCTGGGGAGAGTGACATGCAAGCTAAGATCTGAGAAATGGAGACGATGTCCAGGGAGGGAAGGACAATTTGCGTGGCAGGTACAAAGACCCCAACTGGCCAGGACACGGCATCAGCATCGGGGAATTAACAGCCATCACCACCACCATCACCATCACCTACTGAGAAAATGGTTTGTGCCAGAGTTTCTACAAAACAACCTATATAGCCTAGCCAGTTTGGCTCAGTGGATAGAGCGTCAGCCTGAGGACCAAAGGGTCCCGGGTTTGATTCCGGTCAAGGGCATGTACCTCAGTTGCAGGCTCCTCCCCGGACCGGGCCTAGTCAGGGGGTGTGCAGGAGGCAACCAATCGATGTGTTCCTTTCACATCAATGTTTCTCTCTGCCTTTCCCTCTTTCTTCCACTCTCCCTAAAAATGAATGGAAAAAATATCCTCGGGTGAAGATTAAAAAATAACCGACACACACATTCTAAAATACAGTTCCATTAACAATCCGATGAGTCGGATAGCATTTCCATTTACAGATGAGGAAAAGCTGAGGCACAGAGAATGAAATAACCTGCCCTACGGCCCGCGGCTGGCCAACGGCGGGGCTGGAAGCTGAGCGAGGTCTGGTAACTCTAGGTGACCATCCCCAGCACCAGACCCTCCCGCCTGAGCCTGTGGGAGGACGGGGTGTGAGAGGGGAGTCACAGGAAGTGGCGCTGGAGGGTGAAGGGAAGCGCGTATGACAGACCTCATGCACAGAGAGGGTGTGGGAATCCCTGGAGGACAGTCACATGATCGCATCTGCTAAGAAAGACCGCGTCTGGCTGCAGTGGAACGGGGTGAAGAGGGGGACAGGCGTTCATAACTCATCGCTCCAGAGGTCACAAGAAAAGGCAGCGAGGAGGGAAGTCCAAGAGCCTCAGACACGAAGATCGGTGTGTCGCGATTGGCTGGAGTCCGGGGGAAGGGGAGCTGCCATCCAGGCTTCCCGCAGGGCGTGTCCCGGACAAAGCTGCCATTCAGGGGCCAGAACACAGCAGTTGGGGGCAGTGAACATGAGCTCAGTCGGGGATTGGAAATTCACACTGAAATGGAAAGGGAAGAAGCTGGTCCTGGGGCAGCAGATAAAATGCGATGTGAGAAGAGGCTGAACAGTAAAGGCAGCAGAGAGGACCCTGAGTAGGTTTAACGGATGGGGAGCAGGAGAAGGGCCAGAGAGAGCAGGTTCAGAATCGGGGTTCTCATGGACGCTTCGGTTCACGTGGGAGTGACAGAACAGGGGGAACGGGGGCCAGGAGGCCAAAGTGGGGGGGGCCATGAAGGAACCAGGTGTACATACGTTACAACATGGATACTGAAACCTTTAAGTGATGGGAGGAGAAGGTGGAGATGCTGCAGAATGAATAGCCCTGCCCCTCCGAAGTCCATAAGTTCACCCCTCCCCTCCAATGTGATGGTGTTAGGAGGTGGGGCCTTTGGGGGGTGATCAGATCATGAGGGTGGAGCCCTCGTGAATGGATTATAAAAAGGAAGTCCAGCCTGACCGGAGTGGCTCAGTGGTTGAGCACTGACCTATGAACTAGGAGGTCACGGTTTGATTCCTGGTCAGCACATGCCCCGGTTGCTGGCTCAGTCCCCATTGGGGGAGTGCAGGAGGCAGCCAATCCAATGGATGATTCTCTCTCATCATTGCTGTTTCTGTCTCTCTCTCTCCCTCTCCGAAGTCAATAAAAATATCTATTTTTAAAAGGGACCAGAGAGCCCTAGCCGGTGTGGCTCAGTGGATAGAGCATCGACCTGGGGACTGAAGGGTCCCAGATTCCATTCCAGTCAAGGGCACATGCCTGGGTTGCAGGCTCGATACCCAGCAGGGGGCTTGCAGGAGGCAGCCGATCAATGATTCTCTCTCATCATTGATGTTTCTATCTTTCTCTCCTTCTCCCTTCCTCTCTGAAATCGATAAAAATATATTTTAAAAAATAATAATAAAATAAAAGGGGCCAGAGAGAACACCCTCACCCCTCCCACCACGCGAGGATGCAGGGAGCAGATGTCTGTCTATAACCAGGAAGTGGTTCTCAGCAGACACTGAACCTGCCATGCCTTGATATGGGCTTCTCAGCCTCCACAGCTGCGAGAAATAACGTTTGTTGTGTAAGCACCCAGTCTGCGGTATTTATGCTTTAGCCGCCCGGCTGGACAAAGACGGGGAAAGGGTCAGAGGCTAAAGCTCTTAAAAAGTGTCAAAGGTACCACAACTATTTTAACAGCCCAGGTAATAAAACGGATGCATTTCTTTAAAAAAAGAAGTGTCAAATAGCATCGACTAGAGTGAGAATTGACTTCGATTAAAATTAGGGCGAGGAGACAGCAATGATTTCTGTGAGGACTGGGAGCTGAAAGCAGGGGCCAGGGGACGGCCTGGGGGCAGGAGTCAGGAGTGAGGTGAACGCTGATCCCCCATCGTCCCCGGATGAGATGAATGAGAGGCAAAGGGCCTTTGCTGGAGGCCCTGAGGGTCATGATATGATCGAGGGACAACTAGACATCAGTACAAATGAAGAAACAGGAGTGTTGTGTTGGAGGAAACAGTAAAGTATGTTTGGGAGTTTGGTCAGAACTGAGCATACGTTCCGGAAGGCACAGGGGCTCGTAATGAAAAGAGTGATGGGCCAGTGGTATGGGAAGAGGTGGGATGAACTTGATAGAGAGACAAGTGGATACGGCGGTGACTGTAGAGCAGCCCAGTCTCTGAGCAAAACACTGATGCTGCCATAGGCTTGGACCAATGCTACCCCCGGACCTCTCCGTGGTGATGGAAATGCTGTCTGTATCCGCGCTGTCTGATACAGTCACCGCAGCTACGTGTGGCCACTGTGTGTAGGAAAATACAGAGCGGCTTTAATGGATTGAGGTGTGGCCCCAAACATAGCAATGACCCAGCAGTAACTCCTATGATTCAAAGCTCCGACAGCACTGCCGGTCACCAAGTAAGAGCTCTTCCTGTCGTCTTCATTATCTTTGAACGTGCCTGATTTAGTATGTACTGTGGATCCAGTCTCATAGCTAAGATGCTATTATATACCCATATGTTATTCTCTGTGGCATATTTGGATGTTCTCAAAATTCCCTGTGGACAGCCCTAGCCAGTTTGCCTAAGCGGATAGAGCCTCAGCCTACAGACTGAAGGGTCCTGGGTTTGATTCTGGTCAAGGGCACATGCCTGGGTTGTGGGCTTGATCCCCAGTAGGGGGCGTGCAGGAGGCAGCCAATCAATGATTCTCTCTCATCATTGATGTTTCTATCTCTCCCTCTCCCTTCCTCTCTGAAATCAATAAAATATATATATATAATAGAGAAATATGCTAATTAACCAGAAGGCTGCAACGGGTCGACCACACAGGAGGAGGTTGTGTGCGCAGCGTCCAGGGCAGGGTGGCAGGGGCCTCCGCGCGCCTGCACTGGGGGAGGGCCTGATCAGCAGCAGTTGTGGCTGCTTCAAGGGCCAGAGAGCGAGGCAGGGCTGGACTGGCGACTCAAGGGTGGGTGGAGTGATTTCGAATCGTGTGTTGGGCTCCTAGTATATATATAAGAAATTCACTGTGTATAGAAAAAAACCACATCTGTATTTAGTTATACATGAACATGTACTTATGGGTGTCAAGATTTTCACACCATTAAAAATTACCTATATATATAAAAGCCTAAGCGACAGTTCGACCATTTAACCGGTAGCTATGATGCACACTGACCACCAGGAGGCAGATGCTCAACGCACAGGCATGGAAACATGAAACAGACTGATGAATCTCAGAGGGAAAGGGGGAGGGGTGAGGGGGAGGGTGGGAAGAGATTGACCAAAGATCTCATATGCATACTAGAGGCCTGGTGCACGAATTCATGCACTGGTGGAGTCTTTGGGCCCAGCTTGCAGGGATTGGGCCGAATCCATGCACTGGACCTCCAACATCCCCTGAGGGGTCCCAGATTGCAAGAGGGCGCAGGCCAGGCTGAGGGACCCCAGCAGTGCACAAATCCATGCACCGGGCCTCTAGTCATCAAATAAAAAGATTGAGCACTAGAGCCTCTCAACATCCTTGACCACAATGTACCATGTTCTCTGAACAGCAACAGAAGAGTATCTGCAGAGGAGTAAGAACTCTCCAAGTGGAAATTGGTTTAATTTAGCAAAGTCAACATTAACAGATTGGCATTCACGTTGCGTGTTTAGAAAAATGAGTTTAGCTGTGGAAGAATAAGGGAAGACATACTCAGCGGGGAAAGGGGCCACGATGGCCTGCCTGGCTCGGACCCTGCTAGACTTGCCTTGGTTTTCTCAAGGTTGGCCTCCTCCGTCATCTGCACGGCACGCTTCACCTGCTCGTAGGCGCCCGCCTCCCTCTGCTGCACGTCCGCCAAGCTGCTCCTCGCGGAAACCAGCGCGGACATGAAGTCATCTCTCTCCCTGTCGGCACAAAAAGGACATTCAAAGCAAGAAAGGACCGAGCGCTCGTGCATTCCTAGGTCAGGAAGAAACAAGCCTGAAGACGCATCAGAAGAGGAGCCAGGGGGCGGGCGGCCCAGCACACAGCGCAGGCAGAGAAGGGCCCTCTGTCCTCGCTCGCGGGGCTGGCAGGGCAGCGGGGAGGCGGGAGCATCGGGCTGGACGGCATCTGCTGGACAAGGGCCACTGTGGAGACGCTGGCACCCTGAGGGATGCAGATGAAGGCCCAGAAAAGGGGAAATTAGTTTGAAAAGGAAAAAAAGCAACCAAGTAGAGAAGCTGGGGACTGTGCCCCAAAGCAGAGGCAAACATATGAAGGGACAACTAAGGTAGCTTACACCACCAGTTCTCTCATCTACTTGAACAAATATATGTCCTTTCCCTTTTCTTAAAATATATTTGTATTGATTTCAGAGAGGAAGAGGGGAAGAGAGATAGAAACATCAGTGATGAGAGGATCATTGATCGGCTATCATTGATCGGCTGCCTCCTGCAGGCCCCACACCCGGGCATGTGCCCTGACCGGGAATCGAACCGTGCCCTCCCAGGTCATAGGCAGACGCTCAACCACTGAGCCCCGCCGGCCGGGCAATGTCTTTTCCTTTTCATCTGCCTCCCAGGCCTCCTTTTCACTCTCCTCTTCCAATTAAATTCTTTCACCTCCTTATGAACACCTTTCTTCTTTCAACGGGTAAGTAGTGTTGAACCCCTCAAATGCCCTGGTCACCCATATAATACTCACGAGGTCACACAATCTCATCCCACTGGGTCTCCTCATTGCCCCGTCCCTCCCCTCCCCCATCTGGGCAGTTCTCAGAAGTGCCCTTAGCCAAGCTCTTTCTCCGGGAGAGAAGTGAAGGGAATGCCAAGTGCCCTGGCGTGAGAAACAGCGTGGATCCATTCTTATGGGTTAAATAAACCCACATAAAAGGATCCAGGACATTTGGAATCTGTCCACTGGATTAAAATGACCAGCAGACCAAAGAGAAAGTGAGGTGGGAAACTTCCTATACACACAGAGTTAAAAAACTGTAAGTTGGGGTGTTGTGTGTCTTGCTAAAGAGCTCAAGTTTTAAACTGTGGTTTCAAGTTCAGCTGGAGTCATTGCTTGCAATTTCCTCTTCATTGCCAAGTTCTAAACGATCAGAAAACGGCCAACTGTGATTTTCTTTTTAATTTAGCAAATTTTGAGTCATGAGTTTGAGCTGCTTTCAGAATGAACCAGTGACTCCATTTAAAAAGATCTCTAACAGATAAAATGATTTAAACTATTTGTGGTATTTGGAAAACAGCCATATTTTAAGAAATATGTAATACTGAACAAAGTTACAATTATTAAGTTTCATAAAAGCTCTTTTTGTTTAAAAAAAAAAAAGAATGGATTGATGCAAATACCATAAAATTTATGAGAGCATGGTAACCTTATTTTAGATTTCCTGATGTGTTTAAGTTGAGAAATAAAATTTACTTCAATGTTTTTGTTCTAAAGAAAATGAAAAGAAGTTACTTCTTTTTAGAAACTATAATTAAACACGATGATCATGTGAAAAAGTGGGAGTCAAAGCAAATTATTCTAGTTATGTGATAACTAAATTAAATGCAAGCAAAACTGAATGTATATTTATTTACATTCTTAAATGAGCGCTAACACACACGGGACTGGCTTCACTGAGAATATGCAGTCCAAGGAGAGCCTATCCTTCTAGAACAGCGGTTCTCAACCTGTGGGTCTCGACCCTTTTGGCGGTCGAACGACCCTTTCACAGGGGTCACCTAAGACCATCCTGCATATCAGATATTTACATGACGATTCATAACAGTAGCAACATTACAGTTATGAAGTAGCAACGAAAATAATTTTATGGTTGGGTCACAACATGAGGAACTGTATTTAAAGGGCCAGAAGGTTGAGAACCACTGACCTAGAGGAAGAAAAAGGCCACTCTTCAGGCCAGCACGTCTCACACCCACTGACAGTCCAGTGACGACTCGCCTGAAACCTGACCTGCTCCTGGCACCATGGCAGCCTCAAGGCCAAGGTTCCAAACAGAAAGAATTAACGAGAAGCCCAGTGTTTGTATGTATCACAACAGGATCAAAACCTAACAGATCAGCGTCTTGTGCTTAATACATTGAACCTCTCTTCAGTATATCCTCTGCTGAGTGGTTTGCCACACTAGATGCTCAAGGAAATCAACAACAAAAGAACAAATGAATGACTCATGATCTGGCCACAGGAGGGCATTGTAAGAGGTGACATAAAACTCCTTCCCAGTTCCCCTATTTTATGACCCAAATTTAAAAAGTCATCAGACTATTTAGAACTGGAAGATAAATGATTGAGTTGCTCTGGTTCAAAGAATTTTCAGTCCGGCCAGCGTGGCTCAGTGGTTGAACATCGACCTATGACCCAGGAGGTCAGGGTTCAATTCCCAGTCAGGGCACATGCCTGGGTTGAGGGCCTGATCCCCAGTGTGGGGTGTGCAGGAGGCAGCTGATCAATGATTCTCATCATGGGCGTTTCTCTCTCTCTCCCCGTCTCCCTTCCTCTCTGAAATCAATTTTAAAAAAAGAGAGGATGCAGGAAGGAGCATGGGGGTCAGTTCTGGGCCCGATTAATGAGTATGTGGTATTTTAGGGGCTCAGCAAACAGGACTGAGCAAGCCCATGGGCCAAATGTATGAAATAAGGAGAAGAGAGACTTGGTCTGATATATACGTGTGGATATATATGAGCTTCATCCTGACCGACGGAGTGCCTAGGAAATGCCGTGAAGGCCCAGCCAAGTTAGCCCACAGTTATTGCCAGTTTGGAGCATTATAAAGCATCATTAACAAGTATTATCGCTGCTTTTAGAAAGCAAGTCGGGAAGGCTGACTTCAACATTTCCTTGTTCCTCATTTCTGGGAAGCCCCAGCCATGGTCTTTCAAAGCCAAGTTTACGGAGAATTGCCGACGACCCGCCCCAAATCACGAGCTGGACAAGAGTCCCGCATGTACAACAGCAATCACTTCTCTCTGAGCAGTGCCACTTCTCCAAG
The DNA here is from genome assembly GCF_000147115.1 of Myotis lucifugus. Taxonomy (NCBI): domain Eukaryota; kingdom Metazoa; phylum Chordata; class Mammalia; order Chiroptera; family Vespertilionidae; genus Myotis; species Myotis lucifugus. The sequence goes on along the minus strand of NW_005873582.1, from coordinate 536 downwards.
GCGCAGGAGCAGCAGAAAGAAATTTAATACCAGCAGCTCCATCTTGATGGAAGAGGTATTTTGATGGGAGAGCAAGAAAAAGAGATGATTGTCGCTCTGACCTACCTTGTGGCATAATGAAAGGCAGCAGCTCAGGAACACCAGGACTTCAAGCCAACGTTTCAAATCAGTCCAGTGTTATCAGCAGCTATGTAGACTCTCCAGAAAGTCCCTAACGCCCTCAAAACACCACCAACACATGGGTGGTCTGGTCTCCTTTTCAAGCGCCCTCCTCATTCCTGTGTCATGCACTCACTTCACAACGTGCTTAAAAGATCAACCAAGGAGCTTAGAGCTGCTGTCCCCAGACAGAGGCCAGGAGACTCCTGATCTGTCCTCGGTGGGATATGGTTTTGCAAATGTCATGTTAAAGTCATGCAGGAAATACAGCTCTTGGAGCGGTCATGCTTCTCGTTCTGCATAAAGACAGAACTCCACCCCACCAAGAGCTGGCAACTCTTCAAAGTCAGAATAAACTCAAAATTCTCGAGAAGAAG